>NW_024712390.1:0-14749 GCF_018991925.1 Homarus americanus
GACTTTGTTATACTCGACCAGGGGACTTTGTTTCTCTCGATCAGAGGACTTTGTTATACTCGACCAGGGGACTTTGTTATACTCTACAAGGGTGCCTTTGTTATGCTCGATTATGGGAATTTGTTATACTCGATGAGGGGACTTTGTTATACTGAATCAGGGGACTTTTTATATTTGATCAGGGGTCTTTGTTATACTCGATCAAGGGGGCTTTGTTATACTCCATCAGGTGACTTTGTTATACTCGATCAGGGGCCTTCGTTATACTCCATCAGGGGACTTTGTTATACTCGACCAGGGGACTTTGTTATACTCGACCAGGGAGCCTTTGTTATGCTCGATCAAAGGACGTTTTTATACTCGACCTGGGGCCTTTGTTATGCTCGACCAGGGGACTTTGTTATACTCGATCAGAGGACTTTGATATACTCAATCAGGGGACTTTGTTATACTCGACCTGGGGACTTTGTCTTACTCGATCAGGAGACTTTGTTATACTCGACCTGGGGACTTTGTTATACCCGGTCAGGTGCCTTTGTTATACTCGATCGGGGACCTTTGTTATACTCATTCAGGGGACTTTGTTATACTCGATCAGGTGACTTTGTTATATTCGTTCATGGGACTTTGTCATACTCAATCAGGGGGCTTTGTTATACTCGACCAGGGTGCCTTTGTTATGCTCGATCAGGGGACTTTGTTATACTCGATCAAGGGACTTTGTTATACTCAATCAGGGGACTTTCTTTTACTCGATCAGGAGACTTTGTTTTACTCGACCAGGGGACTTTGTTATGCTCGACGAGGAGCCTTTTTATTATACTCGATAAGGGGACTTTGTTATACTCGATCAGGAGACTTTGTTATACTCGATCAGGGGAGTTTGGTTATATTCGACCAGGGGACTTTGTTTCTGTTGACATGGAGACTTTGTTATACTCGACCAGGGGAATTTGTTATGCTCAACCAGGGGCCTTTGTTATGCTCGATCCGGGGCTTTGTTATACTCGATCAGGGAACTTTGTTATACTCGATTAGGGGCCTTTGTTATACTCGATTAGGGGACTTTGTTATACTCGATCATGGGACTTTGTTATACTCGATGAGGGGACTTTGTTTTACTCGACCAGGGTACTTTGCTTTGTGCTCGTTCAGGGGACTTTGTTATACTCGACAGGGGACTTTTGTTTCTACTGTTGACATAGGGGTTTGTTATGCTCGACCAGGGACTTTGTTATGCTCGACCAGGGCCTTTGTTATATACTCGATCCGAGGCTTTGTTATACTCGATCAGGGGACATTGTTATACTCGCCTTCGGACTTTGTTTTACTCGATCAGGACTTTGTTATACTCGATCAGGGGACTTTGTTATATTCGATTAGGGACTTTGTTGCCTTCAGGACTTGTTACTCTCGATTAGAGACACTATTTATACTCGACCAGGGGAGTCTTTGTTGTCACTCGACCCGGGGAATGCTGTTAAGCTCGATCCGGGGCTTTGTTATACTCGATCAGGGGACTTTGTTACACTCGACCAGGGGACTTTCTTATATTCGATGAGAGGTCTTTGTTATACTCGATCAGTGGACTTTGTTATACTCGATGAGGGGACTTTGTTATACTGAATCAGGGGACTTTTATATTTGATCAGGGGTCTTTGTTATACTCGATCAAGGGGGCTTTGTTATACTCGATCAGGTGACTTTGTTATACTCGATCAGGGGCCTTCGTTATACTAGATCAGGGGACTTTGTTATACTCGACCAGGGGACTTTGTTGCTATACTCGACCAAGTGCCTTTGTTATGTGCTCGATCCAGGGGACGTTTTAATACTCGACCTGGGGCCTTTGTTATGCTCGACCAGGGGACTTTGTTATACTTGATCAGAGGACTTTGTTATACTCAATCAGGGGACTTTGTTATACTCGACCTGGGGACTTTGTCTTATTCGATCAGGGGACTTTGTTATACTCGACCAGGGAACTTTGTTATACTCGGTCAGGTGCCTTTGTTATACTCGATCGGGGACCTTTCTTATACTCATTCAGGGGACTTTGTTATACTCGATCAGGTGACTTTGTTATATTCGTTCATTGGACTTTGTCATACTCGATCAGGGGGCTTTGTTATACTCGACCAGGGGGCTTTGTTATACCCGATCAGGGACTTTGTTATACTCGACCAAGGGACTTTGTTTTACTCGATCAGGAGACTTTGTTTTACTCGACCACGGGACTTTGTTATGCTCGACGAGGAGCCTTTTTGTTATACTCGATAAGGGGACATTGTTATACTCGATCTGGGGACTTTGTTATACTCGATCAGGGGACTTTGTTATACTCGACCAGGGGGCTTTGTTTCTGTTGACATGGGTACTTTGTTATACTCGACCAGGGGACTTTGCTATGCTCGACCAGGGGCCTTTGTTATGCTCGATCCGGGGCTTTGTTATACTCGATCAGGGGACTTTGTTATACTCGATTAGGGGCCTTTGTTATACTCGTTTAGGGGACTTTGTTATACTCGATCACGTGACTTTGTTATACTTGATGAGGGGACTTTGTTTTACTCGACCAGGGGACTTTGTTGTACTCGTTCAGGGGACTTTGTTATACTCGACCAGGGGACTTTGTTTCTGTTGACATGGGGACTTTGTTATACTCGACCAGGGGACTTTGTTATGCTCGACCAAGGGCGGCGTATACTCGATCGAGCTGTTATACTCGATCAGGACTTTGTTATACTCGATTAGGGACTTAGTTATGCTCGACCAGGAGCCTTTTTGTTATACTCGATCAGGGGACTTTGTTATACTCGATCAGGGGACTTTGTTATACTCGATCAGGGGACTTTGTTATATGCAACCATGGGACTTTGTTTCTCTCGATTAGAGGACTTTGTTATACTCGACCAGGGGACTTTGTTATGCTCGACCAGGGGCCTTTGTTAAGCTCGATCCGGGGCTTTGTTATACTCGATCAGGGGACTTTGTTATACTCGATCAGGGGCCTTTGGTATACTCGATCAGGGGACTTTGTTATACTCAATCAGGGGACTTTGTTATACTCGATCAGGGGACTTTGTTTTACTCGACCAGGGGACTTTGTTTTACTCGATCAGAGTACTTTGTTATACTCAATCAGGGGACTTTGTTTTTCTCGATGAGGGGGCTTTGTGATACTCGATGAGGGGACTTTGTTATACTCGACCAGGGGACTTTGTTTCTCTCGATCAGGGGACTTTGTTATACTCGACCAGGGGACTTTGTTTTACTCGATTGGGGGACTTTGGTATACTCGACCAGGGGACTTTGTTATGCTCGACCAGGGGCCTTTTTTTATTCGCTCAGGGGACTTTGTTATACTCAATGAGAGGTCTTTGTTATACTCGATTAGGGGCGTTTGTTATACTTGACCAGGGGACTTTGTATTACTCGATCAGGGGACTTTATTATACTCGATCAGGGGACTTTGTTACACTCGACCAGGGGACTTTCTTATACTCGATGAGAGGTCTTTGTTATACTCGATGAGGGGGCTTTGTTATACTCGACCAGAAGAGATTGTTTTACTCGATCAAGGGACCTTGCAATACTCGATCTGAGGTCTTTGTTATACACGACCAAGGGACTTTGTTATGCTCGACCAGGGTGACTTTGTTATGCTCGATCATGGGAATTTGTTATACTCGATGAGGGGACTTTGTTATACACAATCTGGCTACTTTTTATATTTGATTAGGGGGCTTTGTTATACTCGATCAAGTGGGTTTTGTTATACTCGATCAGGGGACTTTGTTATACTCGATCAGGGGCCTTCGTTATACTCTATCAGGGGACTTTGTTATACTCGACCAGGGGACATTGTTATACTAGACCAGGTTGCCTTTGATAAGCTCGAACAGGGGACTTTGTTATACTCGACCAGGGGACTTTGTTATACTCAATCAGGGGACTTTGTTTTTCTCGATAAGGGGGCTTTGTTATACTCTATCATTGGACTTTGTTATACTCGACCAGGGGACTTTGTTTTACTCGATCAGGAGACTTTGTTATACTCGACCAGGGGACTTAGTTATGCTCGACCAAGAGCCGTTTTGTTATACTCGATCAGGGGACTTTGTTATACTCGATCAGGGGACTTTGTTATATGCAACCAGGGGACTTTGTTTCTCTCGATCAGGGGACTTTGTTATACTCGACCAGAGGACTTTGTTATGCTCGACCAGGGGCCTTTGTTATGCTCGATCAGGTGCTTTGTTATACTCGATCAGGGGACTTTGTTATACTCGATCAGGAGACGCTGTTATACTCGATCAGGGGACTTTGTTATACTCGATCAGTGGGCTTTGTTATACTTTTCGATGAGGGACTTTGTTATATACTGAATCCTGGGGGACTTTTATATTTGATCAGGGTGCTGTTATGCTCGATCAAGGGGCTTTGTTATATACTCGATCCGGTGACTTTGTTCCTGCTCGATCGGGGCCTTCGTTACTCGATCAAGGACTTTGTTATACTCGACCAGGGGACTTTGTTATACTCGACCAGGGTGCCTTTGTTATGCTCGATCAGGGGACGTTTTTATACTCGACATGGGGCCTTTGTTATGCTCGACCAGGGGACTTTGTTATACTCGATCAGAGGACTTTGTTATACTCAATCAGGGGACTTTGTTATACTCGACCTGGGGAATTTGTCTTACTCGATCAGGGGACTTTGTTATACTCGACCAGGGGACTTTGTTATACTCGGTCAGGTGCCTTTGTTATACTCGATCGGGGGCCTTTGTTATACTCATTCAGGGGACTTTGTTATACTCGATCAGGTGACTTTGTTATATTCGTTCATAGGACTTTGTCATACTCGATCAGGGGGCTTTGTTATACTCGACCAGGGGGCTTTGTTATACCCGATCAGAGGACTTTGTTATACTCGACCAAGGGACTTTGTTTTACTCGATCAGGAGACTTTGTTTTACTCGACCACGGGACTTTGTTATGCTCGACGAGGAGCATTTTTGTTATACTCGATAAGGGGACTTTGTTATACTCGATCAGGGGACTTTGTTATACTCGATCAGGGGACTTTGTTATACTCGACCAGGGGGCTTTGTTTCTGTTGACATGGGGACTTTGTTATACGCGACCAGGGGACTTTGTTATGCTTGACCAGGGGCCTTTGTTATGCTCGATCCGGGGCTTTGTTATACTCGATCAGGGGACTTTGTTATACTCGATTAGGGGCCTTTGTTATACTCGTTTAGGGGAACTTTGTTATACTCGATCACGTGACTTTGTTATACTCGATGAGGGGACTTTGTTTTACTCGACCAGGGGACTTTGTTATACTCGATCAGGGGACTTTATTATACTCGACCATGGGACATTGTTTCTGTTGACATGGGGACTTTGTTATACTCGACCAGGGGACTTTGTTATGCTCGACCAAGGGCCTTTGTTATGCTCGATCCGGGGCTTTGTTATACTCGATCAAGGGACTTTGTTATACTCGCCTTCGGACTTTGTTTTACTCGATCAGGGGACTTTGTTATACTCGATCAGGGGACTTTGTTATATTCGATCAGGGGACTTTGTTATATGCAACCAGGGGACTTTGTTACTCTCGATTTGGGGACTTTGTTATACTCGACCAGGGGACTTTGTTATGCTCGACCAGGGGCCTTTGTTAAGCTCGATCCGGGGCTTTGTTATACTCGATCAGGGGACTTTGTTTTATATGCCGATCAAGGGGCCTTTATTTATACTCGATCAGGGGACTGTTACTTACTCAATCAGGGGACTTTGTTATACTCGATCAGGGACTTTGTTTTACTCGACCAGGGGACTTTGTTTTACTCGATCAGAGTACTTTGTTATACTCAATCAGGGGACATTGTTTTTCTCGATGAGGGGGCTTTGTTATACTCGATGAGGGAACTTTGTTATACTCGAACAGGGGACTTTGTTTCTCTCGATCAGGGGACTTTGTTATGCTCGACCAGGGGCCTTTTTTTATTCGCTCATGGGACTTTGTTATACTCAATCAGAGGTCTTTGTTATACTCGATTAGGGGCCTTTGTTATCCTTGACAAGGGGACTTTGTTTTACTCGATCAGGTGATTTTGTTTCTCTCGATCAGGGGACTTTGTTATACTCGCCTTCGGACTTTGTTTTACTCGATCAGGGGACTTTGGTATACTCGACCAGGGGACTTTCTTATGCTCGACGAGGGGCCTTTTTTTTATTCGCTCAGGGGTCTTTGTTATACTCAATGAGAGGTCTTTGTTATACTCGATCAGGGGGCTTCGTTATACTCGACCAGAAGAGATTGTTTTACTCGATCAAGGGACTTTGGTATACTCGATCTGAGGTCTTTGTTATACACGACCAAGGGACTTTGTTATGCTCGACCAGGGTGCCTTTGTTATGCTCGATAATGGGAATTTGTTATACTCGATGAGGAGACTTTGTTATACTCAATATGGCTACTTTTTATATTTGATTAGGGGGCTTTGTTATACACGATCAAGTGGGTTTTGTTATACTCGATCAGGGGACTTTGTTATACTCGATCAGGGGCCTTCGTTATACTCTATCAGGGGACTTTGTTATACTCGACCAGGGGACATTGTTATACTAGACCAGGTTGCCTTTGATAAGCTCGAACAGGAGACTTTGTTATACTCGATCAGGGGACTTTGTTATACTCAATCAGGCGACTTTCTTTTTCTCGATCAGGGGGCTTTGTTATACTCGATCAGTGGACTTTGCTATACTCGACCAGGGGACTTTGTTATACTCGATCAGGAGACTTTGTTATACTCGACCAGGGGACTTAGTTATACTCGACCAAGAGCCTTTTTGTTATACTCGATCAGGGGACTTTGTTATGCTCGATCAGGGAACTTTGTTATACTCGATCAGGGGACTTTGTTATGCACGATCCGGTAATTTGTTATACTCGATCAGGGGACTTTGTTATACTCGATCAGGGGCCTTTGTTATACTCGATCAGGGGACTTTGTTATGATCGACCAGGGGCCTTTGTTATGCACGATCCGGTGCTTTGTTATACTCGATCAGGGGACTTTGTTATACTCGATCAGGGCCTTTGTTATACTCGATCAAGGACTTTGTTATACTCGATCAGGTGACTGTTATACTCGATCAGGGGACTTTGTTTTGCCTCGACCAGGGACTTGGTTTTTACTCGATCCGGTACTTTGTTATACTTGATCAGGGGACTTTGTTATACTCGATCAGGTACCTTTGTTATACTCGATCAGGGGACTTTGTTATGCTCGACCAGGGGCCTTTGTTATGCACGATCCGGTGCTTTGTTATACTCGATCAGGGGACTTTGTTATACTCGATCAGGGGCCTTTGTTATACTCGATCAGGGGACTTTGTTATACTCGAACAGGGGACTTTGTTATACTCTACCAAGGTGCCTTTGTTATGCTCGATCATTGGAATTTGTTTTACTCGATGAGGGGACTTTGTTATACTGAATCAGGGGACTTTTTATATTTGATCAGGGGTCTTTGTTATACTCGATCAAGGGGGCTTTGTTATACTCGATCAGGTGACTTCGTTATACTCGATCAGGGGCCTTGGTTATACTCGATCAGGGGACTTTGTTATACTCGACCAGGGGACTTTGATATACTCGACGGGTGCCTTTGTTATGCTCGATCAGTGGACGTCTTTATACTCGACCTGGGGCCTTTGTTATGCTCGACCAGGGGACTTTGTTATACTCGATCAGAGGACTTTGTTATACTCAATCAGAGGACTTTGTTATACTCGACCTGGGGACTTTGTCTTACTCGATCAGGGGACTTTGTTATACTCGACCAGGGGACTTTCTTATACTCATTCAGGGGACTTTGTTATACTCGATCAGGTGACTTTGTTATATTCGTTCATGGGACTTTGTCATCCTCGATCAGAGGGCTTTGATATACTCGACCAGGGTGCCTTTGTTATGCTCGATCAAGGGACTTTGTTATACTTGATCAGGGGCCTTTGTTATGCTCGATCCGGGGCTTTGTTATTCTCGATCAGGGGACTTTCTTATACTAGACCAGGTTGCCTTTGATAAGCTCGATCAGGGGACTATTTTTTTACTCGATCAGGGGACTTTGTTATACTCGACCAGGGGACTTTGTTCTACTCGACCCGGGTGCCTTTGTTATGCTCGATCAGTTGACTTTGTTATACTCGATCAGGGGACTTTATTATACTCGATCAGGGGACTTTGTTACACTCGACCAGGGGACTTTCTTATACTCGATGAGAGGTCTTTGTTATACTCGATCAGAGGGCTTTGTTATACTCGATCAGGGGACTTTGGTATACTCGATCTGAGGTCTTTGTTATTCTCGATCAGGGGACTTTGTTATAATCGACCAAGGGACTTTGTTATGCTCGACCAGGGTGCCTTTGTTATGCTCGATCATGGGAATTTGTTATACTCGATGAGGGGACTTTGTTATACTCAATCTGGGGACATTTTATATTTGATTAGGGGGCTTTGTTATACTCGATCAAGTGGGTTTTGTTATACTCGATCAGGGGACTTTGTTATACATGATCAGGGGCCTTCGTTTTACTCTATCAGGGGACTTTGTTATACTCGACCAGGGGACATTGTTATACTAGACCAGGGTGCCTTTGTTAAGCTCGATCAGGGGACTTGGTTATACTCGATCAGGGGACTTTGTTATACTCAATCTGGGGACTTTGTTTTTCTCGATAAGGGGGCTTTGTTATAATCGATCATTGGACTTTGTTATACTCGACCAGGGGACTTTGTTTTACTCAATCAGGAGACTTTGTTATACTCGACCAGGGGACTTAGTTATGCTCGACCAAGAGCCTTTTTGTTATACTCGATCAGGGGACTTTGTTATTCTCGATCAGGGGACTTTGTTATATGCAACCAGGGGACTTTGTTTCTCTGATCAGGGACTTTGTTATACTCGACCAGGGACTTTGTTATGCTCGACCAGGGGCCTTTGTTATGCTCGATCCGGTGCTTTGTTATACTCGATCAGGGGACTTTGTTATACTCGATCAAGGGTGCTCTTTGTTATACTCGATCAGGGGACATTTTGTTATACTAGACAGGGTTGCCTTTGTTAAAGCTCGTCAAGGGCACTTTGTGCTCGATCAGGCTTTCTTATACTCGATCAGGGGACTTTGTTATACTCGATTAGGGGACTTTGTTATATTCGTTCATGGGACTTTGTCATACTCGATCAGAGGGCTTTGTTATACTCGACCTGGGTGCCTTTGTTATGCTCGATCAGGGGAACTTTGTTATACTTGATCAGGGGCCTTTGTTATGCTCGATCCGGGGCTTTGTTATACTCGATCAGGGGACTTTGTTATACTAGACCAGGTTGCCTTTGATAAGCTCGATCAGGGGACTTTGTTTTACTCGATCAGGGAACTTTGTTATACTCGACCAGGGGACTTTGTTCTACTCGACCCGGGTGCCTTTGTTATGCTCGATCAGTTGACTTTGTTATACTCGATCAGGGGACTTTATTATACTCGACCAGGGGACTTTGTTACACTCGACCAGGGGACTTTCTTATACTCGATGAGAGGTCTTTGTTATACTCGATCAGAGGGCTTTGTTATACTCGATCAGGGGACTTTGGTGTACTCGATCTGAGGTCTTTTTTATACTCGATCAGGGGACTTTGTTATACTCGACCAAGGGACTTTGTTATGCTCGACCAGGGTGCCTTTGTTATGCTCGATCATGGGAATTTGTTATACTCGATGAGGGGACTTTGTTATACTCAATCTGGGGACTTTTTATATTTGATTAGGGGGCTTTGTTATACTCGATCAAGTGGGTTTTGTTATACTCGATCAGGGGACTTTGTTATACTCGATCAGGGGCCTTCGTTATACTCTATCAGGGGACTTTGTTATACTCGACCAGGGGATATTGTTATACTAGACCAGGGTGCCTTTGTTAAGCTCGATCAGGGGACTTGGTTATACTCGTCAGGGGACTTTGTTATACTCAATCAGGGGACTTTGTTTTTCTCGATAAGGGGGCTTTGTTATACTCGATCATTGGACTTTGTTATACTCGACCAGGGGACTTTGTTTTACTCGATCAGGAGACTTTGTTATACTCGACCAGGGGACTTAGTTATGCTCGACCAAGAGCCTTTTTGTTATACTCGATCAGGGGACTTTGTTATACTCGATCAGGGGACTTTGTTATACTCGATCAGGGGACTTTGTTATATGCAACAAGTGGACTTTGTTTCTCTCGATTAGGGGACTTTGTTATACTCGACCAGGGGACTTTGTTATGCTCGACCAAGGGCTTTTGTTAAGCTCGATCCGGGGCTTTGTTATACTCGATCAGGGGACTTTGTTATACTCGATCAGGGGACTTTGTTATACTCGATCAGGGGACTTTGTTATACTCGACCAGGGGACTTTGTTTCTCTTGACATGGGGACTTTGTTATACTCGACCAGGGGACTTTGTTATGCTCGACCAGGGGCCCTTGTTATGCTCGATCTGGGGCTTTGTTATACTCGGTCAGGGTACTTTGTTATACTCGATTAGGGGCCTTTGTTATACTCGATTAGGGGACTTTGTTATACTCAATCAGGGGACTTTGTTTTTCGCGATGAGAGGCCTTTGTTATACTCATTCAGGGGACTTTGTTATACTCGATCAGGTGTCTTTGTTATATTCGTTCATGGGACTTTGTCATACTCGATCAGGGGGCTTTGTTATACTCGACCAGGGTGCCTTTGTTATGCTCGATCAGGGACTTTGTTATACTCGATCAAGGGACTTTGTTATACTCAATTAGGGGACTTTGTTTTTCTCTATCAGGGGGCTTTGTTATACTCGATCAGGGGACTTTGTTATACTCGACCAGGGAACTTTTTTTTACTCGATCAGGAGACTTTGTTTTACTCGACCAGGGGACTTTGTTATGCTCGACGAGGAGCCTTTTTGTTATACTCGATAAGGGGACTTTGTTATACTCGATCAGGGGACTTTGTTATACTCGATCAGGGGACTTTGTTATATTCGACCAGGGGACTTTGTTTCTGTTGACATGGAGACTTTGTTATACTCGACCAGGGGACTTTGTTATGCTCGACAAGGGGCCTTTGTTATGCTCGATCTGGGGCTTTGTTATACTCGATCAGGGGCTTTGTTATACTCGATCAGGAGACTTTGTTATACTCGTTTAGGGACTTTGTTATACACGATCGTGACTTTGTTATACTCGATGAGGGACTTTGTTTTACTCGACCGGGGACTTTATTTATACTCAGTCGAGGACTTTGTTATACTCGACCCCAGGGATTTTTGCTTCTGTTCACATATGCGTTACTTTGTTATACTCGACCAGGGGACTTTGTTATGCTCGACCAAAGCCTTTGTTATGCTCGATCCGGGGCTTTGTTATACTCGATCAGGGGACTTTGTTTTACTCGATTAGGGGACTTAGTTATGCTCGACCAGGAGCCTTTTTGTTATACTCGATCAGGGGACTTTGTTATACTCGATCAGGGGACTTTGTTATATTCGATCAGGGGACTTTGTTATATGCAACCAGGGGACTTTGTTTCCCTCGATTAGGGGACTTTGTTATACTCGACCAGGGGACTTTGTTATGCTCGACCAGGGGCCTTTGTTAAGCTCGATCCGGGGCTTTGTTATACTCGATCAGGGTACTTTGTTATACTCGATCAAGGGCCTTTGTTATACTCGATCAGGGGACTTTGTTGTACTCAATCAGGGGACTATGTTATACTCGATCAGGGGACTTTGTTTTACTCGACCAGGGGACTTTGTTTTACTCGATCAGAGTACTTTGTTATAATCAATCAGGGGACTTTATTTTTCTCGATGAGGGGGCATTGTTATACTCGATCAGGGGACTTTGTTATACTCGACCAGGGGACTTTGTTTCTCTCGATCAGGGGACTTTGTTATACTCGACCAGGGGACTTTGTTTTACTCGATTAGGGGACTTTGGTATACTCGACCAGGGGACTTTGTTATGCTCGACCAGGGGCCTTTTTTTATTCGCTCAGGGGACTTTGTTATACTCAATCAGAGGTCTTTGTTATACTCGATTAGGGGCCTTTGTTATACTTGACAAGGGGACTTTGTTTTACTCGATCAGGTGATTTTGTTTCTCTCGATCAGGGGACTTTGTTATACTCGCCTTCGGACTTTGTTTTACTCGATCAGGGGACTTTGGTATACTCGACCAGGGGACTTTCTTATGCTCGACGAGGGGCCTTTTTTTTATTCGCTCAGGGGACTTTGTTATACTCAATGAGAGGTCTTTGTTATACTCGATTAGGGGCCTTTGTTATACTTGACCAGGGGACTTTGTTTTACTCGATCAGGGGACTTTATTATACTCGATCAGGGGACTTTGTTACACTCGACCAGGGGACTTTCTTATACTCGATGAGAGGTCTTTGTTATACTCGATCAGGGGGCTTTGTTATACTCGACCAGAAGAGATTGTTTTACTCGATCAAGGGACTTTGGTATACTCGATCTGAGGTCTTTGTTATACTCGACCAAGGGACTTTGTTATGCTCGACCAGGGTGCCTTTGTTATGCTCGATCATGGGAATTTGTTATACTCGATGAGGGGACTTTGTTATACTCAATCTGGCTACTTTTTATATTTGATCAGGGGGCTTTGTTATACTCGATCAATTGGGTTTTGTTATACTCGATCAGGGGACTTTGTTATACTCGATCAGGGGCCTTCGTTATACTCTATCAGGGGACTTTGTTATACTCGACTAGGGGACATTGTTATACTAGACCAGGGTGCCTTTGATAAGCTCGATCAGGGGACTTTGTTATGCTCGATCAGGGGACTTTGTTATACTCAATCAGGGGACTTTGCTTTTCTTGATCAGGGGGCTTTGTTATACTCGATCATTGGACTTTGTTATACTCGACCAGGGGACTTTGTTATACTCGATCAGGAGACTTTGTTATACTCGACCAGGGGACTTAGTTATGCTCGACCAAGAGCCTTTTTGTTATACTCGATCAGGGGACTTTGTTATGCCCGATCAGGGGACTTTGTTATACTCGATCAGGGGACTTTGTTATATGCAACCAGGGGACATTGTTTCTCTCGATCAGGGGACTTTGTTATACTCGACCAGGGGACTTTGTTTTACTCGACCAGGGGACTTTGTTTTACTCGATCAGAGTACTTTGTTATACTCAATTAGGGGACTTTGTTTTTCTCGATGAGGGGACTTTGTTATGCTCGACCAGGGGCCTTTGTTATGCACGATCCGGTGCTTTGTTATACTCGATCAGGGGACTTTGTTTTTACTCGACCAGGGGACTTTGTTTTTACTCGATGAGTACTTTGTTACTCTCAATTAGGGGACTTTGTTTTTTCTACTCTGATAGGGCTTTGTTATACTCGATCAGGGGACTTATGCTCGACCAGGGGCCTTTATTATGCACGATCCGGCGCTTTGTTATACTCGATCAGGGACTTTGTTATACTCGATCAGGGGCCTTTGTTATACCCGATCAGGGGACTTTGTTATACTCGACCAGGGGACTTTTTTATACTCTACCAGGGTGCCTTTGTTATGCTCGATCATTGGAATTTGTTTTACTCGATGAGGGGACTTTGTTATACTGAATCAGGGGACTTTTTATATTTGATCAGGGGTCTTTGTTATACTCGATCAAGGGGGCTTTCTTATACTCGATCAGGGGCCTTCGTTATACTCGATCAGGGGGCTTTGTTATACTCGACCAGGGGACTTTGGTATACTCGACCAGGGTGCCTTTGTTATGCTCGATCAGGGGACGTTTTTATACTCGACCTGGGGCCTTTCTTATGCTCGACCAGGGGACTTTGTTATACTCGATCAGAGGACTTTGTTATACTCAATCAGGGGACTTTGTTATACTCGACCTGGGGACTTTGACTTACTCGATCACGTGACTTTGTTATACTCGACCAGGGGACTTTGTTATACTCGGTCAGGTGCCTTTGTTTTACTCGATCGGGGGCCTTTGTTATACACATTCAGGGGACTTTGTTATACTCGATTAGGTGACTTTGTTATATTCGTTCATGGGACTTTGTCATACTCGATCAGAGGGCTTTGTTATACTCGACCAGGGTGCCTTTGTTATGCTCGATCAGGGGACTTTGTTATACTTGATCAGGGGCCTTTGTTATGCTCGATCCGGGGCTTTGTTATACTCGATCAGGGGACTTTGTTATACTCGACCAGGGGACTTTGTTTTACTCGATCAGGGGACTTTGTTATACTCGACCAGGAGACTTTAATATACTCGACCCGGGTGCCTTTGTTATGCTCGATCAGTTGACTTTGTTATACTCGATCAGGGGACTTTGTTATACTCGATGAGGGGACTTTGTTATACTCGATCAGGGGGCTTTTGTTATACTCGATCAGGGGACTTTGTTATACTCGATCAGAGGTCGTTGTTATACTCGATCAGAGGACTTTGTTATACTCGACCAGGGGACTTTCTTATGCTCGACGAGGGGCCTTTTTTTATTCGCTAAGGGGACTTTTTTATACTCAATGAGAGGTCTTTGTTATACTCGATCAGTGCCCTTCGTTGTACTCGATCAGGGGCCTTCGTTATACTCGATCAGGGGACTTTGTTATACTCGATCAGAGGTCGTTGTTATACTCGATCAGGGG
>NW_024712391.1:0-12445 GCF_018991925.1 Homarus americanus
GTGCGCCAGGCGGGAAGCCTCGGCAGCGATGCGCTCGAAGATGTCGTTCACGAAAGAGTTCATGATGGACATAGCTTTGGAGGAGACTCCTGTGTCGGGGTGCACTTGCTTCAGTACCTTGTAGATGCAGATGCTGTAGCTTTCCTTCCTCCTGCGCTTCTTCTTCTTGTCACCCTTGGCAATGGCCTTCTGGGCCTTTCCAGCCTTCTTGGCAGCCTTTCCGGAAGTTTTGGGAGGCATGGCGGCACAGTTACTCGTGGCGCGGAGCGAGAGAATTGAAAACTGGCCCGACTAACTTTTCCTTATATACCGAGCGGGCCGCTCAGGATCAGACTGGCTGCAGCTACGGCTCTC
Source organism: Homarus americanus (assembly GCF_018991925.1). NCBI lineage: Eukaryota > Metazoa > Arthropoda > Malacostraca > Decapoda > Nephropidae > Homarus > Homarus americanus. The sequence goes on from NW_024712391.1 coordinate 355, forward strand.
TTACATTGGTTGGGTCCGCGAGACGGCCACCTGGCCTGATCCTGAGCTTGGTATAAAAGACCAAGGTGGCGGGCGGAAATTTAACTCCTATCACGAAAAGCAGCAGCAGCAACATGTCAGGACGCGGCAAGGGAGGCAAAGTGAAGGGCAAGTCAAAGTCCCGTTCTAGCAGGGCCGGACTCCAGTTCCCCGTGGGCAGAATCCACCGTCTCTTGCGTAAGGGCAACTATGCTGAGCGCGTTGGTGCAGGTGCCCCTGTGTACCTTGCAGCCGTCATGGAGTACCTGGCAGCAGAAGTGCTCGAGCTGGCCGGTAACGCCGCCCGCGACAACAAGAAGACCCGCATTATCCCACGTCATCTTCAGCTTGCCATTCGCAATGACGAGGAGCTGAACAAGCTCCTGTCTGGAGTCACCATTGCCCAAGGGGGTGTCCTTCCTAACATCCAAGCTGTGCTCCTCCCCAAGAAGACAGAGAAGAAATAAGAACCAAAGGTTCGTTCACACAAGACAACCTAACCAAACAGGCTCCTTTCGGAGCCACAGGATATCACTTAAAGAGAGAAATATACGACATCAACGTTTTGCAGGATAACACTCTGTGGAAATTGAGTGTAAATGTTTTTGAATGGTGTAGATGTGAAGGGGTACTGCGGGGGCCTGGGGTGGGGGACTTAAACGGGACTTAGAAGGGCGCAGAAGCAGCTTTAGCAGCAGCAGCAAGGGAGGCGACCTTATTTTCAGTCAGGTTCATACACAAAGAAATACATCAGATTCATTGACAGTACAGTACACATTTACCAGTGTGGGCTAGCCAATTTGGGATAAAGAGCAAGAATGTAATGTCTTCAATGAAGTAATGACATAGTTCAAGATACAATAAGTGAGGTGGCCTGAAGTCTTTGACAGTGTCCCATTCAATAATATAGTAGTGCTTTAAAGGTGTATCACCAAGTTTACATGCTGAGTGTTCCGGTATGGGTACAGCGTTACTAACTAGCCAGATGTGTCTGTATCCTAACCTAATTCTGGCCACGACTACATCACACAGGCAGGCAGGCAGGAGCAAGTTGTTTGGACACTCTTCCTAGCCCCCTTGGTCCCTGTTCACCTACCTACTGTAGCAGTAAGTAGGTACCTGTTGTAAATCGAAAGGTTGCCAATTCGTATTCAGGGAAAGTTGTTGGAGCTTCTAAACTTGAACTGACACAATCCGAGGAGTGGTGACCCGAGGATCACAGACACTATCTCTCCCACTACAAATCCCTTCCTAACCTCCTGCTCCTTCCTATGTCCTCCCCAAATTGAACCATGCTATCGCAAAGGTAATAATACAGGTAGAGACAACAACATATTTTCCTATTGTCTTATTATATATTAATAACAGAAACGCTGCCGCCATCCCGGAGGCTTTACATTGTCTCACTGTTCATTCCCTCCTCAATTCTTCCTCTTACTTCTTCTTCTTCTTCTTCTTCTTCTTCTTCTTCTTCTTCTTCTTCTTCTTCTTCTTCTTCTTCTTCTTCTTCTTCTTCTTCTTCTTCTTCTTCTTCTTCTTCTTCTTCTTCTTCTTCTTCTTCTTCTTCTTCTTCTTCTTCTTCTTCTTCTTCTTCTTCTTCTTCTTCTTCTTCTTATTCTTCTTCTTCTTCTTCTTCTTCTTCTTCTTCTTCTTCTTCTTCTTCTTCTTCCATCAATACTTTATTAACGGTGTATGTAAGTTTCACCATGTTTTGCACTACAGCGGTAGAGCAAAGTATATCTTGTTAGCAATAAACCAAAAGCATATTTTATGGCCTAATCATCACTACATAGAACACCACCCATAAAGCATGATACTAGTAGACCACAAAAACTGCTATAAACCCCCAAAGCATATTTTATTGCCTAATCATCACTACATAGAACACCACTCATAAAACATGATACTATTAGACCACAAACTGCTATAAACCCCAATAATATACTATACTAGTGACTCTAATTGTGTTACCCAATATTATACGAAATAATACTATAAAACATAATAATAAACACACTAATAGTGTATATTAGTTGAATGCACAATCTGATGAGAAGTCAAAAAAAAAAAAAAAAAAAATAGCAACAACCTAGAAAGAGTGTAGAGTATTTTTGTGCAAACTATTATACTAGTAGATGGTCTAAGATAACTGTATGTGAAGGAAAGGGTGTGCTCTCCACTCAAACTTTCTTTTTATGAAATCTCCTACTCCCCAGCTGAGCGGTACGCCCAATGGGAAACAAAACGTGGCACATAACACGCCGCCCGCCAGCTCTGGCTCGGTGAATAGGAATCAGTAATCGGGCGGAGTATAAACAACACCGCCGCCAATGTGCTCCTCCCATCTCTGAGGAAATCTGGCGGGCAACTTAGTATTATATTAACATGTAATAATAATAAAAATAATAATAATAATAATACTACTACTACTACTAATAATAATAATAATAATAATAATAATATTAATAATAATAATATTAATAATAATAACATGCAATTTCATTTTATAACACATACTAACAAAATAGTGTATAGCCTACTATACTTAACTATAATAGGTTAGGTTGCGTAGGAGGATCTAAAAAGTACAGTAGTATACACACACACACACACACACACACACACACACACACACACACACACACATACATATAGACAACAAACTAAATTAGAAACCACACGTCAGTGAAGTTATCAAATCCTCCAGTTTCTGTCTCCACCTCCTACGCCGACTCAAGTCCCTCGGTGTTCCTGCACACGAGCTCCTCAGTGTTTACATAACATTCATACTTCCCAAGCTCACCTATGCCTCCTCCACCTGGTCTTCCTCCCTAAATGCCACACAACGTAAACACCTAGAAAAAGTGCAAAAGAGGCCATGCAAGATTATTCTCTACCCTTCCTACTCCACATATCAAGAAGCGCTCAACACACTGCCCGACCCTTTAGACTCTCACTGACCATCACCACGACCTCATCTGCAAATTTGGTAAGAAGCTTCTACACCGGCTCCTACTACCACCTGAGATCCCTAGTCCGAGAATTGCTCTTCGACACCACAACCGCATCCAGCCCAGCCCATACGTGCACGAACTGATCGCTATAAGAACAGCCCAGTCCCAACCATTGTAAAAATTATCGATAACTTGTAATAAATCAGTGTACTCACTCCCAGTAAACACTACTCCTTGCACTGTCACTATGTTGAAATGAACTGTAGTTTGAGCTTTTCCCCAGCTAGTTATTCTATGTCTTATTTGTGTCACTCATGTTACTTGTATATTATTTGTAATTCGTAACTCATTCCCCAAATATGTAACTGTATATTTTCAGTCTTCTGGCTGCCAAGCTCTTTCAATAAACCGTTAATTATTATTATTATTATTATTATTTATATGTTGGCCCATACCAACTCACTCCCCTGAACCCTCCTCCCCAGCGGACTATCAACAAGTTCTTGCCATAAGGTACTATTTCATTTGGCCAAGGAATGGAACCAGTGATGAATAGTGGTGAACAGTGCTTAACTCAGTGAAAAACAACTCGGCAGTTGAGTCTTACCCAAGCTAGCTAACCACCTTCACACAGTGAGGTCCCAGGTACCCAGTTATACTTCCCCTGAGACTCCACGATAGAGAGGCCTGGGACTACACCTCACCCACTTGAATGAGTGAGTCATGTCGACCACGTGGTGTCCCCAAGATGCTACGACACCACGTAGTGAATGTTTTGCTACAGCATCATCATGTGAAGTCCTCATAACACCATCTGTGAGGTAACTGCTACATCATCAGGCCCCTCATAACGCCATCTGTGAGGGAGTTACTACACTACGTGTCTGGTGTTCAACATCTCACCTTACATGATCTACGCGTGCAAACATTAATCTGTATGTTCACTGTGTGCTCCTTCACCTTTCTCTAATGAGGGCTTTTGTTAAACCACCAATTTATGATGTACTAAGTCATTTGTGTCCAATGTATACTTTCGAAAAGCCCTTGTTTGGGGAAGGTAGGAGAGAGTAGTCGTCATTATTGTCCAAGCCACATTATTTATTTCTATATATAAGTAATGCAGGCTGGTTTTTAAATACCTCAATCCCCTAACGGTGCCGTTTGTATATTAAGAAATACCGAAGCCATACAGTACAACACCAGCGAATATGAAGTATCACTGTAACCGGCAACTGTTACTCACTCATACCTACATACATATAGAGAGTCTTTACAGAATGATAGCAGACACGACGAAGACGAACAACAAGAGGAGAAGAGTTAGAAGAAAATCAACTTCAAGCTAAGAAGAAGAATACCAAGACATTTCCTCCAAACAAGAAAACAACACACACAATCAAGCCGACCAAACACTGAGAAACCATGGCGGAACCCAACATGCACCGGACGCTTGACCTGACTCTATCCTGCCGCATCCAGGCGAGTTGCTGCTTAAAGTCCCTCACGCAAGCGCTGTTTAGCCACTGCACCTATTCTATCCTCCTAAAATTCACTTCAATCCCCCCTGCCACTAGCATGTTATGTATGTATGTATGTATGTATGTATGCATGAATGATAACTGCAACTTTGCGTATTAAAACTCATTACTCTTACCGAAGTAATATAGTGCGTGGTTATGTTATGTCATGTTAGGATAGATTATAAACTACATTGGGTTACATTTCGTGAGGTTCGGTGACGCTACAGGAAGTTAGGTGAGGTACCTGGAGGTTAGGTGAATGTTGACTGACTGACTGACAATTATTAGGAAGTGGTTCCAACACGTTCACACACAACCTATACTCATACCACAAGTCCAGAATTAGAGAGGATCATGTTATTGGATATATTTTCAACGATTTATCAGTGTCTAACCAACTCTTTAGCGATTTAAATGTGGACCTAAAATTAGGTCCGTATATTTGTTTGTCGTGGTGGTGGTGGTGGTGTGCGCCCGTCCATCAGGTTGATTAACCACCAAAACCATAAAGGGTGCGGCCCTGCCGTTTCAGGGCATACACCACATCCATGGCGGTGACGGTCTTCCTTTTTGCGTGCTCGGTGTAGGTGACGGCGTCACGGATGACGTTCTCCAGAAACACCTTGAGGACGCCGCGGGTCTCCTCGTAGATGAGGCCGGATATACGTTTAACACCTCCACGCCGAGCTAGACGACGAATGGCGGGCTTGGTGATACCCTGGATGTTGTCACGAAGCACCTTACGATGACGCTTGGCGCCACCCTTTCCAAGTCCCTTGCCTCCTTTGCCTCGTCCAGTCATGTTGTTGTGGTTGCTACTACAGGTGGTCCTGGTGTGGCTTCGCCCACGGTTTGGTGGGAGTAGGTGGCGTGCTGTGGACGCAGCGGTAGTATCGTTCATCCAAGGCCGTCCCTCCCTCTTGGAGGTGGGGCGTAGCTTGCGGATGACGCATGCGGCACTCGTGGCCAATGAGGTGGCCACTGAGGTGGAGAATGTCTGTATATAAGCCCGCCCGCCTGCCGGGCCGCCCGTATTGACTATTTCGTCGTCGAGATGGCCCGTACTAAACAGACTGCCCGCAAGTCCACTGGAGGCAAGGCTCCACGGAAGCAGCTTGCCACCAAGGCAGCTCGCAAGTCCGCCCCAGCCACCGGTGGTGTCAAGAAGCCCCATCGTTACAGGCCCGGAACCGTCGCCCTTCGTGAGATCCGTCGTTACCAGAAGAGCACAGAGCTACTCATCAGGAAGCTGCCCTTCCAGCGCCTGGTGCGTGAGATCGCCCAGGATTTCAAGACTGACCTGCGCTTCCAGTCGTCTGCCGTCATGGCTCTGCAGGAAGCCTCTGAGGCTTACCTGGTGGGTCTTTTCGAGGACACCAACCTGTGTGCCATTCACGCCAAGCGCGTTACCATCATGCCCAAGGACATCCAGCTGGCCCGGCGCATCCGCGGAGAGCGTGCTTAAGTCCTCTTCCTTGGGGACAAACAAAAAGCACAACAAAACCTACCAGACATCTATAACTCGGCCCTTCTCAGGGCCAAAGAACTGTTCTGAAGATAATTTTCTTGACAATCGAAATGGTTGGTGGTAGGAGAGCGTTAATTTCGGTTACCCAAATCGCCTAACGGTAAGTTGGTAACATTCGTGCAGGCACGATTGTATAGTAGGTCATCAATTCGGGAGGTGGGTGCAACAAACAAGAGCTAGTAACAAATAAAGATATAAACAATAAATAAATAAATAAATAAATAACTAAGATAAAATAAAATAAAATAAAATAAAATAAATTGTTTACATGAAATAGGCGTGCTGCAAACAAGAAATGAAGCCCAAACACACTCCAGGTATGTCACTTTGCAGTGGGTGTGAAACTACTCCACGCAGAATTTATTTATTTATTTATTTATTATGTTTCGATTTAGTCCTGTTTCTACGCCAATAGAGAATGCAGATTATTATAATTTTTTTATTATTTCCCTCTCAATACATCACTGTCGGTAACTGTCTCTTTAACATGTAACTGTGGCTCCGATGGAGCCGATTAAGTTGTAGTAGTGGGATGGCGTGTTTGTTGTGCACAAGTAACCTCTTACTTGGAAGAGGTGTACTTGGTGACAGCCTTGGTGCCCTCAGGCACGGCATGCTTGGCCAGTTCACCGGGCAGCAAGAGTCGGACAGCTGTCTGGATTTCCCGACTTGTAATGGTGGAGCGTTTGTTGTAGTGCGCCAGGCGGGAAGCCTCGGCAGCGATGCGCTCGAAGATGTCGTTCACGAAAGAGTTCATGATGGACATAGCTTTGGAGGAGACTCCTGTGTCGGGGTGCACTTGCTTCAGTACCTTGTAGATGTAGATGCTGTAGCTTTCCTTCCTCCTGCGCTTCTTCTTCTTGTCACGCTTGGCAATGGCCTTCTGGGCCTTTCCAGCCTTCTTGGCAGCCTTTCCGGAAGTTTGGGGAGGCATGGCGGCACAGTTACTCGTGGCGCGGAGCGAGAGAATTGAAAACTGGCCCGACTAACTTTTCCTTATATACCGAGCGGGCCGCTCAGGATCAGACTGGCTGCAGCTACGGCTCTCTTACATTGGTTGGGTCCGCGAGACGGCCACCTGGCCTGATCCTGAGCTTGGTATAAAAGACCAAGGTGGCGGGCGGAAATTTAACTCCTATCACGAAAAGCAGCAGCAGCAACATGTCAGGACGCGGCAAGGGAGGCCAGGTGAAGGGCAAGTCAAAGTCCCGTTCTAGCAGGGCCGGACTCCAGTTCCCCGTGGGTAGGATCCACCGTCTCTTGCGTAAAGGCAACTATGCTGAGCGTGTTGGTGCAGGTGCCCCTGTGTACCTTGCGGCCGTCATGGAGTACCTGGCAGCAGAAGTGCTCGAGCTGGCCGGTAACGCCGCCCGCGACAACAAGAAGACCCGCATTATCCCGCGTCATCTTCAGCTTGCCATTCGCAATGACGAGGAGCTGAACAAGCTCCTATCTGGAGTCACCATTGCCCAAGGGGGTGTCCTTCCTAACATCCAAGCTGTGCTCCTCCCCAAGAAGACAGAGAAGAAATAAGAACCCAAGGTTCGTTCACACAAGACAACCTAACCAAACAGGCTCCTTTCGGAGCCACAGGATATCACTTAAAGAGAGAAATATACGACATCAACGTTTTGCAGGATAACACTCTATTTTACGTGTAATTAGCATAGTATTGTGGAAATAGAGTGAAATTGATTTTGAATGGTGTAGATGTGAAGGGCGGTTGTGGGGGCCTGGGGTGGGGGACTTAAACGGGACTTAGAAGGGCGCAGAAGCAGCAGCAGCAGCAAGGGAGGCGACCTTATTTTCACTCTGGTTCATTGACAGTACACATTTACCAGCAGCATACATTGGAGTCATATTGTAATTGTAGACTAATCAGTGTGTGGGCTAGCCAATTTGGGATAAACAGCAAGAATGTAATGTCCTCAATGAAGTAATGACATAGTTCAAGATGTCTTTGACAGTGTCACATTCAATAATATAGTGCTTTAAAGGTGTATCACAAAGTTTACATGCTGAGTGTTCCGGTATGGGTACAGCGTTACTAACTAGCCAGATGTGTCTGTATCCTAACCTAATTCTGGCCACGACTACATCACACAGGCAAGTTGTTTGGACACTCTTCCTAGCCCTCTTGGTCCCTGTTCACCTACCTACTGTAGCAGTAAGTAGGTACCTGTTGTAAATCGAAAGGTTGCCAATTCGTAATCAGGGAAAGTTGATTGAGCTTCTAAACTTGAACTGACATAATCCGAGGAGTGGTGATCCGAGGATCACAGACACTATCTCTCCCACTACAAATCCCTTCCTAACCTCCTGCTCCTTCCTCTGTCCTCCCCAAATTTAACCATGCTATCGCAAAGGTAATAATACAGGTAGAGACAACAACATATTTTCCTATTGGCTTATTATATATTAATAACAGAAACGCTGCCGCCATCCCGGAGGCTATACATTGTCTCACTGTTCATTACCTCCACAATTCTTCCTCTTACTTCTTCTTCCATCAATACTTTATTAACGGTGTATGTAAGTTTCACCATGTATTGCACTACAGCGGTAGAGCAAAGTATATTTTGTTAGCAATAAACCAAAAGCATATTTTATGGCCTAATCATCACTACATAGAACACCACCCATAAAGCATGATACTAGTAGACCACAAACTGCTATAAACACCCAAAGCATATTTTATTGCCTAATCATCACTACATAGAACACCACTCATAAAGCATGATACTATTAGACCACAAACTACTATAAACCCCAATAATATAATAGACTATACTAGTGACTATAATTGTGTTACCCAATATTTTACGAAATAATACTATAAAACATAATAATAAACACACTATTAGTGTATATTAGTTGAATGCACAATCTGATGAGAAGTAAAAAAAAAAACAACAACATAACAATAACCTATAAAGAGTGTAGAGTATTTTTGTGCAAACTATTATACTAGTAGATGGTCTAAGATAACTGTATGTGAAGGAAAAGGTGTGCTCTCCACTCAAACTTTCTTTTTATGAAATCTCCTACTCCCCAGCTGAGCGGTACGCCCAATGGGAAACAAAACGTGGCACATAACACGCCGCCCGCCAGCTCTGGCTCGGTGAATAGGAATCAGTAATCAGGCGGAGTATAAACAACACCGCCGCCAATGTGCTCCTCCCATCTCTGAGGAAATCTGGCGGGCAACTTAGTATTATATTAGCATGTAATAATAATAACAATAATAATAATAATAATACTACTACTACTACTAATAATAATAATAATATTAATAATAATAATATTAAAAATAATAACATGCAATTTCATTTTATAACACATACAAACAAAATAGTGTATAGCCTACTATACTTAACTATAATAGGTTAGGTTGCGTAGGAGGATCTAAAAAGTACAGTAGTATACACACACACACACACACACACACACACACACACACACACACACACACATACATATAGACAACAAACTAAATTAGAAACCACACGTCAGTGAAGTTATCAAATCCTCCAGTTTCCGTCTCCACCTCCTACGCCGACTCAAGTCCCTCGTTCCTTTTTGGCTCTCAGTGTTTACACAACATTCATACTTCCCAAGCTCACCTGGTCTTCTTCCTAAATGCCACGCGTAAACACCTAGAAAAAGTGCAAAAGAATGCATGCAAGATTATTCTCTACCCTTCCTACTCCACATATCAAGAAGCGCTCAACACACTGACCGACCCTTTAGACTCTCACTGACCATCACCACGACCTCATCTGCAAATTTGGTAAGAAGCTTCTACACCATCCCCGACACCGGCTCCTACTACCACCTGAGATCCCTAGTCCGAGAATTGCTCTTCGACACCACAACCGCATCCAGCCCATACGTGCACGAACTGATCTCTATAAGAACAGCCCAGTCCCAACCCTTGTAAAAATTATCGATAACTTGTAATAAATCAGTGTACTCACTCCAGTAAGCTTGACTCCTTGCACTGTCACTTTATGTTGCGAAATGAACTGTAGTTTGAGCTTTTCCCCAGCTAGTTATTATAATAATGTTATTTGTGTCACTCATGTTACTTGTATGTTATTTGTAATTCGCCCATTCCCCAAATAATAGCAACTGTATATTTTTTCCAGCCTTCTGGCTGCCAAAGCTTTTCAATAAACCGTTAATTATTATTATTATTATTATTTATATGTTGGCCCATACCAACTCACTCCCCTGAACCCTCCTCCCCCACCGGACTATCAACAAGTTCTTACTTACATAAAGGTACTACCTCATTTGGCAAAGGAATGGAACCAGTGATGAATAGTGGTGAACAGTGCTTAACTCAGTGGCTCAACTCGGCAGTTGAGTCTTACCCAAGCTAGCTAACCACCTTCACTGAGGGTCCCAGGTACCAGTTATACTTCCCCTGAGACTCCACGATAGAGAGGCCTGGGACCACACCTCATCCACTTGAATGAGTGAGTCATGTGGACCACGTGGTGTCCCCAAGATGCTACGACACCACGTAGTGAATGTTTTGCTACAGCATCATCATGTGAAGTTCCTCATAACACCATCTGTGAGGTAACTGCTACATCCTCAGGCCCCTCATAACGCCATCTGTGAGGGAGTTACTACACTACGTGTCTGGTGTTCAACACCTCACCTTACATGATCTATGCGTGCAAACATTACTCTGTATGTTCACTGTGTGCTCCTTCACCTTTCTCCTAATGAGGGCTGTTGACCACCAATATATGCTAAGTCAATTGTGTCCAATGTATACTTTCGAAAAGCCCTTGTTTGGGTTAGGTAGGGAAGTAGTCGTCACATTATTGTCAAGCCATTATTGTTCTATATATAAGTAAGCCTTAGGCTGGTTTCGCTCACCTCAATCCCCTAACGGTGCCGTTTGTATATTAAAAATACCGAAAGCCATACAGTACAACACCAGCGAATATGAAGTATCACTGTAACCGGCAACAATTACTCACTCATACCTACATACATATATAGAGTCTTTACAGAATGATAGCAGACACAGGAAGGACGAACAAGAAGAGGAGGAGAGTTAGAAGAAAATCAACTTCAAGCTAAGAAGAATATCAAGACAGAAGACCAAGACATTTCCTCCAAACAAGAAAGCAACACACACAATCAAGCCGACCAAGCACTGAGAAACCATGGCCTAACCCAACACGCACCTGACGCTTGACCTGACGTTAACCTGACTCTGTCCTGCCGCCTCCTCGCCGCATCCAGGCGAGTTGCTGCTGCCTCCAACTTAAACTCCCTCACGCAAGCGCTGTTTAGCCACTGCACCTATTCTCTCCTCCTAAAATTCACTTCAATCCCCTGCCACTAGCATGTTATGTATGTATGTATGTATGTATGTAGCATGAATGAATGCCCTAACTGCAACTTTGCGTATTAAAACTCATTACTCTTACCGAAAGTAATATAGTGCGTGGTTATATTTATGTGTTAGGATAGATTATAAACTACGATGAGGTTACATTTCGTGAGGTTTCGGTGACGCTACAGGAAGTTAGGTGAGGTACCTGGAGGTTAGGTGAATGTTGACTGACTGACTGACTGACAATTATTAGAAGTGGTTCCAACGTTCACACACAACCTATACTGCATACACTAAGTCCAGAATTAGAGGATCATGTTATTGGATATATTTTCGCTTGTTGCTCAGTGTCTAACCAACTCTTTAGCGATTTAAATGTGGACTAAAATTAGGTCCGTATATTTGTTTGTCGTGGTGGTGGTGGTGGTGTGCCCGTCCATCAGGTTGATTAACCACCAAAACCATGAAGGGTGCGGCCCTGCCGTTTCAGGGCATACACCACATCCATGGCGGTGACGGTCTTCCTTTTTGCGTGCTCGGTGTAGGTGACGGCGTCACGGATGACGTTCTCCAGAAACACCTTGAGGACGCCGCGGGTCTCCTCGTAGATGAGGCCGGATATACGTTTAACACCTCCACGCCGAGCTAGACGACGAATGGCGGGCTTGGTGATACCCTGGATGTTGTCACGAAGCACCTTACGATGACGCTT
>NW_024712392.1:0-15112 GCF_018991925.1 Homarus americanus
AGTGCAGGTATACAATGTGCATAGGTAGATCAGGTATACACGATGTACATAGACAGTACAGGTATACACACGATGTACACAGACAGTACATGTATACAATGTACACAGGCAGAGCAGGCATACAATGTGCATAGGCAGTGCAGGTATACAAACAATGTACATACACAGTACAACTATGCAATGTACACACACAATTCTGGTATACAAACTCGGTGATGGGTTGACAGAGGTCTCTGTCACGTCCATGTCATCATCATCAACAGAAGTGAAAGATAATGATGCGATTAATGTGATTATGGTGATTAGGGTCAGCAACATATTGATCCCACTCTCTAATCATTGTTTTGAGTCCAATCACGGTGGATGTGAGCCAACGCGTGAGGTAAAGCGCCTAGTCATTAACATATCACTAAAGAGCTGAGAAAAAGGGACTTCATTTACATAATGATTTTATCTTTGCATCAGTGAGTGAAACGCTTCCCTTCAGGTTTATTTGTCGGTAATACTTTAACCCCAGGCGGCAGTAACATAGCAGACAATACACTCGACAACCTTCACATACTCAAAGGTCTAGTGTAACCCATTTTTCCAGTTGAGTAGAAGGGAGCTCTGTGGGATCAAACCAGTGACTCATAGGACTGTAGGTGACTGCTGTGTCTACTCGTCTACCTTACACCTTTAAAAACCACACAAGGTGTCAGTAAATCGTGTGGAGATCTTGGCAGTCAGCAGCTCGACTCTATAAACAATGGCAGTATTTATTTTAGCTGAGCTTTTTCGTAAACTTTCTCAACTGATTCTGAATTTTCTTGACAGTATTTGTGTTAGCATCCTCTATTCTTGGTTAGGTTAGGTTAGGTTAGGTATTGGAGAGTTATTGTGTCAACGATAGTATCAATATATTTATTATTTGTGGAAATTTTTTTGATTGGTTTCCATTTTAATCCACATATAAATAACGACCACCATTACCAACTTACCCTTACCAAACTTAACCTAAGTTGATCTAATCTAATATAGCTTAACCTATCCCAACTTAACTTAAACTAGGCTAACCTAACCTAATCTAACCTAGATCCTGAGTCGTGATCTAGACCATTGAAAATTTATAGATCACCTGAAACTTTGCCCTTCCCTAGGCTAGGTAGTGAAGGGTGATTAAACTTCAGGTGGTGTAAGCTGGGGCACCAATCTTCAGGTGGGTTAGCTGTGGCGCCAATCTTCAGGTGGGTTAAGCTGTGGCGCCAATTTTGAGGTGAACCAAATTTAATTATACGCCTGTAGATAACCTGAGTTTATACAGTAATTCTTTTAGTTCTTACAAGTTTAATATTTCTGTTTATCTAAAATCCCTGATGTCGATGAATCAGCATTATTATGGGAACATTTGTCAACTAGTATGGGTATGTGACTTTGTGTGTTCGGCGTGTATAAGACCTTGTTAGTATCCTTCACGACTAATTACACGCTTAAAAGTAGTTCTAAGAGGCAAGTACAGTTACAATGGTCAGCACCAGATTGACCTTGCAGAAGACAATCGATCACGACTCAGGAAATCTCCTATGGTCAGCTTTTCCCCGACACAAGTAGTAGACCTGACCAATAAATATTTTATGGTCTTCAATGATCTGAAGCAATAATTCGGGTCCGACACCAAACAACTGGAGACTAACACTGATATCTGAAAGTTCATAAGACATCATTAAACATAACCTAACCTGACCTAACTTAACACAACCAAGCTCATAACCTAACCTAACCTAACCTAGCCTAACCCAACGCAACCTAACTTTAAGACCCAGGGCCTAATTGAACCGTGGCTGTGAAGTAATAAGACTGAGTCCTATCTAATAAGATGAATGGCCCTATTGAAGGTCACATATTAAACTTTCATTACAAGCGATGATCAAAGTTGGAAATATTCTATTGAATGACTTTGTGATTACCTTTTTAATTAAGGCGGTTTATTGTGTAACAGGTGAGATGGTGTGTCTGTGTGGGGGAAGGATGGGTGGGAGGGTGGATGGGATGATGATGTTCATGATGATGATAAACAGGCAGTAAATCTAAAATATAAAACAAGGCTGAGTGTGTCTGTCTGTCTGTCTGTCTGTTCCAACCACAGCTCCAAAACGGCAGCAGTTAGAGACGTGAAACTTTACACACACATTACATGGGTGTCAACCTGGTGCACCGTGGTATTACTATTGACCGGACCCCGGTGGTCTAAGGCAAGAACCAAAATCTTTCCCCACTGAGATATTACCGCGACGATTGTAGAAGGTGGTTACCCGTGTCAGGGAGGACAAGCTGTGACAGTTAAGGTATAATTTTGCTAGTCTACAATAAACAAAGGTGATTTATACTACACAGTGAACAATTTCAAAAAGTTTTCAGTACAAAAGACCTGGCGTAACCACCAAAGACCTGGCGTAAACACCAAAGTTTACTACGACTCTGGTCACTTTTACTGTGGCTAGGGAGAGGCGGACCTTGTAGCCCTGATGAAGTTGTGGTGGTGACGAGGACCTGGGGTGGCAGAGAGGTATAAAGGTCAACATCGGTTGTGACCTTCAGTTTTACCAGTTAACTCTCTTCTCCAGTCTCTTTGTGAGTTTATCTCTTGAGGTGCCGCTCGACTTGCCAAGAATTTTTCTAACCGTTTCTTGAAGATCCTGACAGATAAGGACTGTTATTCCCATCTCTCTCCTCGATGAAGATGAAGCCTTAAAAATTGACAGAAGTTTTTGCTGAATTGGCATATTTTTTTTTTTGCTACAACTCAATGGAGATTAATTCGTATACGGTAGAATTTCTGGTGTTATATTTATGACGTCGTTTACCGTTATATCAGAACCAAACCATAACTAAAGTAGGTTAGGTTAGAAATGTTATCACTAACCCACAATTATCTCTATTTAATGTAACATACTCGTATATATGCGGTCTGTAGAGAGAGAGAGAGAGAGCGAGAGTAAGTACAATCGTCATAAGAGTTTACTTGTTCCCTACTGTACAGTCACCTCCACTTATACCTGGTACAGGTTGTTGCATTTTTGGGAGATGTGGCAACTCTTAAATTGTTTACATGGTATTAAAACTCTCGGAATGACCCCTTAGGAACCTAGCAATAGTGACCAGACTCAGGATGCGAGATAAGTCTTCCACATAGTTGCCACATCTGCAAAAACGTAGCAAAAGCTGTACCAGGTATAACTGCAGGTATACAAACAATGTAATGTAGGTGCAGGTATACAAACTATGTACATAAACACTGCAGGTATACAATGTATGTAGAGAGTGCAAGTATACAATGTACATAAAGGGTGCAGGTATACAATTTACATAGACATTGCAGGTATACAATGTACATAGAGAGTGCAGGTATACAATGTACATAGAAGCTGCAGGTATACAATGTACATAGAGAGTGCAGGCATACAAACAATGTACATAGAGACTGCAGGTATACAATGTACGTAGAGAGTGCAGGTATACAATGTACATAGAAGGTGCAGGTATACAATATACATAGACATTGCAGGTATACAATGTACATAGAGAGTGCATGTATACAATGTACAAAGAAGCTGTAGGTATACAATATACATAGAGAGTGCAGGTATACAAACAATGTACCTTGAGAACATAAGAAAATAAAGAATCTGCAGCCTAAACCAGTTGGCCTGTGCATGGAAAGCTTCTATCGAGAGTTACTACCCTCTCTATTATCCATGAATCTATCTAGCCTCCTTTTAAAACTTTCCACCGTTCAGCACTTACTACAAAAGCTGCAACTTGTTCCGCGTCTACCACCTTGTACAAGACAGTTCCTTCCTATCTCCTCCTTCAACTTATCCAACTTCTAAATCCGTTGCTACGAGCCTATTTTGCTCAGTCCTTACAGAACTTTATCTACTCTCTCTTTCTGATTCCTTTCACCCACTTAATACTTCTATCATATCTCCCTGCCTTTCTTCTCGTCTTTCAGAAATACTGGCTGGTTTCTTTAATCTTTGATATGAAAAGGTTTTTAAGTCGGAATTTTCGTCAATCTTCATGACTCCCGAGTGAATTGATATACATTTCTATGAAAATAAGGGCACCGAAATGTTCAGCATAATCGGTGTGGCCTCTTTAAGCGCAAAGATATAGATTTGCCAGCCATGCGACCTCCGCACTCTTCATTGCTTTACGTCATGAAACCATAAAAACCCTATTTTACTCTGTTTGCCTTATTTCGAACATTAACGCGCACTGCTTTCTGGGCATGGGGTCCGGGTTTACCGGTACCCTGGTCTCTTTGACCGTCGACTTCTCTGAGTTAATGTTATTAAGTCTGTATACATTGACGGTATTTGTTGTTTAATATTAAATACGTTGCATTTGCTGGTGTTTTCATACTGCTGTTTTTCTGACGACTCCTGCAGTTTATTTGCGTCCTCCTGTAGTGCAATTGCATCTGCCTGAAAGTAATCACCGCCTTATTTTGGTGTGTCATCCCAGCTGCATATGTCTACTGATCTCAGTATCTAGATCGTTTATAGCAAATTATATGAACAAAAATTGGAATGCAAGTACTGACCTTAGGGGCCCCACTGGTTACAGCCCCACACTCAGATTTACTTTACCATCGTTGACCCCTCTGTGTTCTATCGATGAACCATAATTTGTAATTTAAAACATTCCACTCGATACTGCAGGCCTGCTTTCTCAGGGGGCCTCTGATGCGGCACTCTGTCAAACGCTTGCTGAAGTCCATTAAATAACATCAAATTTTCAAATGAAAAAACTATCTACTACCTGAAGAACTTTCACGAAAAGCGTCTTTTGAATTTGTTGAACAAGATTTTTCGGTTTGTAGCCATCATTTAAGTCATAGATTAATTTGTTTTCTCTTATTGCGATCGGATTCTGCTTTACTTTATAATTGATTTACGAAAATTTCCCCACTACTGGCGTAAAAACTAATCGACTGATAATTTGCAGCCGCTGGTACTCCTGTCTCCCTTTTGAATATGGGTACTATTGCCTGTTTCACAAATAATTTTAGCTCCTTCCTAAACCAGTTTGCATAAATATATTTTGAGGGGGTCCGCCTAATCTGTTTCTTACACTTTCTTCCAGAACTTGAGGAAAATTTTTATCCAGCCTGGGGATTTTCCTCTGTAATTTATTTATCTTTTGAAACATCCTCTTTTCTGATAGTGATATTCTTTAATTTCTTCTTCATTCCTAAATATCCAGGTTCACCCCTGGCATTTCCTCTATAGTAATTTCTTCTTGAAACTGATAAGGTGTGCTTCTGTTTAATGCTTTTGTATTTTCTCACTATCTCAATCACTTCCCTCTCTCTGACTTTAAAAGCCCCCTGTCATGTTACTGTCTTATATAGGTTGCTGATTCTCTTGCTATCCTGATTTCGTAGTCCCTCTTTCTTTTATTTCTCTTTACATTCAAGGTCATGCCTATTTCTATGAGATGCTCCTTCCCTCCCTTTCATTTCTTGCCAATTTCCTTTCTCTATTCTACATCATGTTTTAAGTTTTTGGTCAGCTTCACCTTGGCTCATTCTTATTTCACCTACTTTTTCTGTATGGTATGTTGCGTTCTGTGCTTTGCAGCATTATTTTGATATATTATAGCTAGTCATTTATTTATTGTCATGGTGACCTCCTTACATTTACTACCGAGGTTGACCTGACTGTTCCCCAGGGCGACCTCACCTAAGCATTGCCTTCTTAACCCTTTTAATCCACCGATCGAAAGTCTGGGACTCTGGCCACATTATCGTGTTTTTCGTTTCCCAATTTAAGGTGACTACAGTTTCTCCATGATATCCTGTTCTAGTTCTTTTCCATTGATAATATCTTTGATAATATTTTTCTTTTATTTATTAATACTAGGTCTATATATTTGTCCACCTCTATTGAGTTCTGTAATTAGTTGTTTTTAAAAATTTTTCCTGTACTGCATCTAGGACGTCTTCAGATTCTCATAGTGATGACCTATAATATTGTCCCAGTCAATATTTCTAAAGTTAATCCCCCACCAATACAGGTTGTTGTATTTTGCTGCCCTACCATTTCTTGCCATATGGGCTGAACGCTTCTTTCCCAAGACTTGAGCCTGTAAATCACTCCATAATTAGTTTTTCTCTTCCTTTTCACCAGTTTTCTACCCAAACAGATTAGGGTTCCTATTTCACCCTTCATTTGAATATTAACATTTTAATGTATCTGACAAAAAGTACGACCGTCCCCACCTTCCTACATTCCCTGTCCTTGTGAAAAAGGTTGTACCCTTCTATGTAGTACTCTGATAAAAAATTTTTGTTCGCCAAATTCATCCAAGTTTCGGTGATTGCTATGACGTGTACATTCTCGGTACATACAACCGCTCTCAGCAAGTCTATTTTATTTCTAACGCTCCTACTGTTTGTATAGTATACATTTAAACCTACCCTTCCCTGGTCCTGTTTTACCCCTTGTCCTGAGTAACCAATTTTACTCCCCAGGACCTGCTTGTTTTTGGACTCCCACTTACCCTGACCTCTTTCTACTGGCGAAACTCCCCCTTTGGAGTGACAATTTCACGCTCCAGGGATGCAGACAACGTCTTTACCCCCGCGCGAGACAAGTGTACTCCGTCACGACTGTACAAGTGTACAGGTAGTCGTTGCCATAGAATGGTTGCCAGTTATCAATGAACGCCCAACTATTGCTTGCACAATGTTTTCTCCAGTCGGCAATTTATAGCAATTGCCCTAGACAGCCATTCACGACCAACTCCTCTTCTAGGCAAGACACCACATACTATCGGGATCCCTCCCCTATCTCTAACCTTCCCTAACGCCTCCCTATACCTCTTGAAAAGTTCCTCACTCCTAACCTTTCCTATGTCGTTACCTCCTACTGGCTTGGTACCCTCCCCCTGACAAAACCCAGGAAAACACACCCTAATCCTACGTTTCCTATCTCTTGCACAAAAAGTCCTATCTAAGAACCTCACCTGGCTGTCCCCAACTACCACGACCTTACCACTGGGCAGGGTATGAACAACTGCCCTTTTCTCTTCTGGCACCACACCGTCCTTCCTCTTCTCTTCCTTGCCAAACGCTTGGTAAGGGTTACTGCACTCCACACCCTGGTCAGCTTTCCTGAGTCTGACCCTAGTCCCCTGCTCTTCCTGACCTTCCTTCGCAGATGTCCTGCTAGGAAGGACACCTACCTGAAGGAGTTCAGTCCTGAGGGCTTCGGTCTCCCATTTTAAAACGACTATCTCTCTTCTCAACTGCTCCAGCTGACTTAGCAGAGTGGCCAGGGAGTCGTCTTTCCTCACACACCGTCCCTTTTCCCCCACAACACAACGATCCACGGCGGCCATTTCATATGGTCATTAACACGAGCACTTAGGGGCACGTCCTTTTCCAAGCTAGGTCAGGTAGCGTGTGAGGGTGCAGGTATACAAACAACGTACATAGAGAGTGTAGGTATACAAACAAGGTACATAGAGAGTGCAGGTAAACAAACAATGTACATAGAGAGTGCAGGTACACAAACAATGTACATAGAAAGTGTAGGTATACAAACAATTACAATGAGGTTAAATCTCATATGAAGAGTCGTAGAGTGAGGAAGTTTGTTAGCGTGGCCGGTTAGTTATTTAACTGTATATTGTATTCGTAGGGGAAATCTTTCTAAACACCACTTTCAATACAACTTTTTATTAATTAACTGAACGGCATGGACACATGAATAGATCAATATATCGAAGTTACTAGGCACTGACTCTCGGACACAAACATGAAATGGATACACTTCCCACCATAAGTAATTCGACCTTGGATCGTTTTGACAAAGACTCACGTATGACCTGAGAGAGGCCCAGCAGATGCTGTTGAAGGGAGTGCTGGACTATGTTTCTTGCTGGATACTCTGCTAGCTGGGGCTCGGTGATGGGGAGAGAAGTCTCCCTCTGGAGAGGAGCTGTCGGCGCCCTCTCTATTACAATAATAATCCGAATGCGACTGTCCTTAGGGGGAGCTGCAGGGCCTGTATATTGACGATCTCCAGCCGGAAGATGTCGTCACTAATCTGGGTGCGTCTGGCCAGGTGACAGGTGTACTGGCTAGATGGTAGCTCAGGGGTTCTCAACCAGGGGGGAATTCCCCGAGAATTGGGTTTTTCAGGGGAGAGAACTGATTCGGGAGCAAGAGATACGTTCGATGAGAAATCAATCACAGAATTTTGGCCCTTGATGTGCGATTCCTACCCAAAAGTGGCAGAAAGAGCTATCCGTGTCTTGCTTCCGTTTGTGTCGACATATCTTTGTGAGTCAGGCTTTTCAACTCTGTTGCAAATTAAAACGAAGCAACGTAGTAGATTAGAGGTAGAAAATGACCTGCGTTGTGCCTTTTCAAGCACTCCTCCGCGTATCCCAGAATTGGCGAAGAAAAAACAATCACAGGTTTCTCATTGACTGTAATCTTCATCTGAATAAAATTAATTACAAATTTACAATATCCTGGTTTTCTATTGAACTTTTTGTTTATTGCATTATGCTTCAGTTTGGTCTGTTAAGTAATTCATTATAAATAAAAAAAAAACTATTTTACTTTTATTCAAGTTTTATGAATCCATCAACATTTTCAATTGGCATTTAATTTGTAAAACTCCACTATAAAAATAATCCATGTAAAATTGTAAATGTATATGTACTAATATGGAAAAAATAAAGGATTTTCAGTATTATATGAATATTATTTGGAATGCACTTTTTGAGGCAGACAATCTTGGAAAGGAGGGGGGAATGACATTCTGACATATGGTGAAAGGGGTTCATGGGGCAAACAAGGTTGAGAACCACTGTGGTAGCTACTTGAGTAACACGGTCAATGAGACTAACCTTGTCCAGGTGTAGTTTCTTGAGTAACACGGTCATAACGCCGGGTTATAGCAAGTACCTTGTTCGTGACCTCTCCTGGGTCAGGTGTGTCAACCTATGTGTTGTATTTCTTTGTGCTGTAAGCTGTGGTCTGATAAACAATCATTACACAGAATAATGAAGGTGCAGGTATACAAACAAAGTACATAGAGAGTGCAAGTATACAAACAATGTACATAGAGGGTGCAGGTATACAAATAATGTACATAGAGGGTGCAGGTATACAGACAATGTACATAGAGGGTGCAAGATACAAAACAATGTATACAGAGGTATACAGACAATGTAAGCATAGAGGGTAGGTATACAAACAATGTACATAGAGGGTGTAGGTATACAAACAATGTACATAGAGTGTGCAGGTATACAGACAATGTACATAGAGGTGCAGGTATACAACAATGGCATAGAGGTATGCCAAACAATGTGTGTGGGGAGGGTAAGTATACAAACAATGTACATAGAGGGTGCAGGTATACAAACAATGCACAGGAGGGTGCAAGTATACAAACAATGTACACATAGAGGGTGCAGGTATATAAACAATGTAATATAGAGGGTAAGTATACAAACAATGTATATAGAGGCAGGTATACAAACAATGTACATAGAGGGTGCAGTATACAAACAATGTAAATATAGAGGGAGCAGTATACAGACAATGTACATAGAGGGTAGGTATACAAACAATGTATATAGAGAGGGTAGGTATACAAAACAAGTAATATAGAGTGGTAGTATGTCAAACAATGTACATAGAGGAAGTAAGTATACAAACAATGTACAGAGGGTAGGTATGTATACGTATAGAGGGTGCAGGTATACAAAACAATGTACATAGAGGGTAGTATACAAACAATGTACATAGAGGGTGCAGGTATAAACAATGTACATAGAGAAAGTAGGTATACAAACAATGTACATAGAGGGTGCAGGTATGTCAACAATGGGCTACAGAGGGAGAGATACAGACAATGTATAGAGGTGCAGGTATACAAACAATGTACATAGAGGGTGGTATACAAACAATGTGTGTATATAGAGGGTAGGTATACAACAATGCACATAGAGGTAGGCATACAAACAATGTACATAGAGGGAGCAGTATACAAAACAATGTACATAGAGGTGCAGGTATACAAAACAATAGTTATAGAGGGTGCAGGTATACAAAACAAATGTGGGGTTAAGAGAGGGCAGGTATACAAACAATGTACATAGAGGGGATAGTATACAAAACAATGTACATGAGGCAGGTATAAAACAATGTACACATAGAGGTAGGTATACAAACAATGTATATAGAGGGAGCAGTACAAAACAATGTACAGAGGGGTGCAGGTATACAAACAATGTACATAGAGGGAGCAAGATAAAATAATGTGTACATAGAGGGTGCAGGTATACAAACAATGTACATAGAGGGTGCAGGTATACAGACAATGTACATATATAGAGGGTAGGTATACAAACAATGTACATAGAGGGTAGGTATACAGACAATGTACATAGAGGTATACAAACAATGTACATAGAGGGTGCAGGTATTAAAACAATGTAATATAGAGGAGTAGTATACAGACAATGTATATAGAGGGTATACAAACAATAGAGGGAAGGTGATACAGACAATGTACAGAGGTGTATACAAACAATGTACAGAGGAGTAGGTATACAGACAATGTACATAGAGAGGTGCAGGTATACAAACAATGTACATAGAGGGAGCAGACAAACAATGTGCTATAGAGGTAGGTATACAACAATGTAATATAAGAGAGTGTATACAGACAATGTACATAGAGGGAGTAGGTATACAGACAATGTAATATAGAGGGTGTAGGTATACAAACAATGTACATAGAGGGTATAAAATATAATGTAAGGCAGAGGGAGCAGGTATAAGGACAATGTACATAGAGGGTGCAGGTATACAAACAACAAAATATAGAGAGGGAGCAGATACAAACAATGTACATAGAGGGTGCAGGTATACAAACAATGTACATAGAGGAAGGTACAGACAATGTGCACACAAGAGGTAGACAAACAATGAGAGTAGACAGACAATGTACATAGAGGTGCAGGTATACAAACAATGTACATAGAGGGAGCAAGATACAAAACAATGTAAATATAGAGGGTGCAGGTATACAAACAATGTACATAGAGGGAGCAGGAGACAGACAATGTACATAGAGGGGTGTAGGTATACAAACAATGTATAGAGGGAGTAGGTATACAGACATGTACATAGAGGGTAGGTATACAAACAATGTACATAGAGGGTAGTATAAACAATGTACATAGAGGGAGTGTACAGACAATGTACATAGAGGGTATACAGACAATGTACATAGAGGTAGGTATAAAACAATGTACATAGAGGTGCAGGTATACAAACAATGTACATAGAGGAGCAGGTATGAATAATGTACATAGAGGGTGTAGGTATACAAACAATGTACATAGAGGGTGCAGGTATAGACAATGTACATAGAGGGGTGCAGGTGATACAAACAATGTACATAGAGGGTAAGGGTGATACAGATTGCAATGTACACAGAGGGGGTAGGTATACAAACAATGTACATAGAGGGTGCAGGTATACAAACAATGTAAATATAGAGGGGAGCAAGTATACAAACAATGTAATAGAGGGTGCAGGTATACAGACAATGTATATAGAGGCAGGTATACAGACAATGTAAGGCAGAGGGTGTAAGTATACAAACAATGTAATATAGAGGGAGGGCAAATAATGTACATAGAGGGTGTGTATACAGACAATGTACAGAGGGGAGTAAGTATACAAACAATGTACATAGAGGGAGCAAGTATAAACAATGTAATATAGAGGGAGGGCTACAAACAATGTACATAGAGGTATACAAACAATAATGTATATGAGGGTGTAGGTAAACAATGTGTGTACATAGAGGGGTGTAGGTATACAAACAATGTACATAGAGGTAGACAAACAATGTACATAGAGGGTGTAGGTATACAGACAATGTAATATAGAGGGTGCAGGTATACAAACAATGTACATAGAGGGTAGGTATACAAACAATGTACATAGAGGGTGTAGGTATACAAACAATGTAATACAGAGGGTGTAGGGTATACAAAACAATGTAATATAGAGGGTGTATGTATACAAACAATGTACATAGAGGTGCAGGTATACAAACAATACGTATATAGAGTGTGTATAAACAATGTACATGGGAGGGTATACAGACATGTACATAGAGGTATACAGACAATGTACAGAGGGAGCAAGTATATGTAAACAATGTATATAGAGGTGCAGGTATACAGACAATGTACATAGAGGGTGTGCAGGTATACAAACAATGTACATAGAGGGTGTAGGTATACAAAACAATGTATAGAGGGTAGGTATACAAACAATGTACATAGAGGGAGCAGGTATACAAACAATGTAATATAGAGGTGTAGGTATACAAACAATGTACACAGAGGGGTGCAGGTATACAGACAATGTAATATGAGGTGTGTATACAAACAATGTACATAGAGTGGTGCAGGTATACAAACAATGTACATAGAGGGTGCAGGTATACAGACAATGTACATAGAGGGTGCAGGTATACAAACACGTACATAGAGGGTGCAGGTATACAGAGACAATGTACATAGAGGGTATACAAACAATGTACATAGAGGTGCAAGTATACAAACAATGTACATAGAGGGGTAGGGTATGTTAAGACAATGTACAGGTGCAGGTATACAAAATAATGTACATAGAGGGTGTATACAGACAATGTGTATAGAGGGTGGCAGGCAAAACAATGTACATAGAGGAGCAGGTATACAAACAATGTGTGTACATAGAGGGTAGGGCTACAACAATGTACATAGAGGGTGTAAGACACAAACAATGTACATAGAGGGTGCAGGTATACAGACAATGTACATATAGAGGTATACAAACAATGTAATATAGAGGGAGCAGGTATGCCAAACAATGTACATAGAGGGTGTGTGTAAGACAATGTATATAGAGGGTATAAACAATGTACAGAGGGTAGTATATAGACAATGTAATATAGAGGGTAGTAAATAATGTAAATAGAGGGTGCAAAACAATGTACATAGAGGGTAAGACAAACAATGTACATAGAGGTGCAGATAAACAATGCACATAGAGGGTGTGAGGCACAAACAATAAAATATAGAGGGTAGGTATACAAACAATGTGTATACAGAGGGTAGACACAAAACAATGTACAGAGGTGCAGGTATACAGACAATAAATATAAGAGGGAGTAAGACATAAACAATGTACATAGAGGGTGCAGGTATACAGACAATGCAATAGAGGGTATACAAATGTAATATAGAGGGGTGTATATACAAACATGTACAGAGGGTGGTGTGATACAGACACAGAGGGTGTAGGTATACAGACAATGTACATAGAGGGTGCAGGTATAAAACAATGTACATAGAGGGTGTGTATACAGACAATGTAAATATAGAGGGTAAAGACAAACAATGTACATAGAGGGTGTAAGATACAAATAATGTACATAGAGGTAGGTATACAAACAATGTGCAGAGAGGTATACAGACAATGTACATAGAGGAGCAAGTATACAAAACAACAATGTACATAGAGGGAGCAAGCAAGTACAAACAATGTGGCTATAGAGGAGCAGACACAAACAATGTATGATAGAGGGTGCCAGACAAACAATGTATAGAGGGTATACAAACAATGTACATAGAGGGAGTAGGCAAACAATGTACATAGAGGAGTAGGTATACAAATAATGTATATAGAGGGGTAGGTATACAGACAATGTACATAGAGGGTGTAGAGTATAAAATAATACATAGAGGGTGTATACAAACAAGGCAGAGGCAGACAAAGGAGGGTAGGTATACAAAACAATGTATATAGAGGGTGCAGGTATAGACAATGTACATAGAGGAGCAGACAAACAATGTGCTATAGAGGTGAGCAAGATACAAACAATGTACATAGAGGGAGCAGGTATACAAACAATGCATATAGAGGAGCAAGTATACAACAATGTATATAGAGGGAGTAAGTATATAAACAATGTACATAGAGGAGCAAGTATACAAACAATGTACATAGAGGGGAGCAGAGGCCAAACAATGTACATAGAGGAGCAAGTATACAAACAATGTACATAGAGGGAGCTAAGATACAGACAATGCACATAGAGGGTGCAGGCATACAAACACATAGAGGGCAGGCATAAGACAATGTACATAAGAGGGGAGCAACAATGTACATAGAGGGAGCATACAAACAAAGTACAGAGGAGCAAGTATACAAAACAATGTACATAGAGGGAGCAAGTATACAAACAATGTACATAGAGAAGCAGGCAGGCAGACAATGTGTACATAGAGGGTGTAGGCATAAACAATGTACATAGAGGTATACAGACAATGTAAACATAGAGGAGCAAGTATACAAACAATGTACATAGAGGGAGCAGATACAAACAATGTACATAGAGGGAGCAGGGCTACAAAACAATGTATATAGAGGGTGCAGGTATACAAACAATGTACATAGAGGGTAGGTATACAAACAATGTATATAGAGGAAGGTGTATACAAACAATGTGTACATAGAGGGAGCAGGTATACAAACAATGTAATACAGAGGGTGCAGGTATACAGACAATGTACATAGAAGGTAGGCATTGCCAAACAATGTGTACATAGAGGGTGCAGGTATACAAACAATGTACATAGAGGGAGTATACAGACAATGTACATAGAGGGTGCAGGTATACAAACAATGTACATAGAGGGAGAGGTATACAGACAATGTACATAGAGGGTGCAGGTATACAAACAATGTACATAGAGGGTGCAGGAATATGACAATGTATATAGAGGGAGCAGGTATACAAACAATGTACATAGAGGGTGCAGGTATACAAAACAAGCTGTGTTATAGGGAGCAAGTATACAAACAATGTACAGAGGGAGCAGTGTATATGGACAATGTACAGAGGGTGCAGGCATACAGACACATAGAGGGTGCAGGTATACAAACAATGCACATAGAGGGTGTAGGTATACAAACAATGCATGTGCTAAAGAGGGAGCAGGTATACAAACAATGTAGAGGGTGCAGGTATACAAA
>NW_024712393.1:0-11775 GCF_018991925.1 Homarus americanus
ATCATATGCTCTGAGTGTTCATCAGCTCAGCACTTCTACAAAGACTGCCGTAGCACCACAAAAAAGTGTGTCGTCTGTGTGGGTGGTCACAGACCTTCTCTGCCACCTGCCTGGTCAGGAAACAGGTAACTCAAGAAACAGTGAAGAAACTGACCGAAATGACCAAACAAAAAGAAACCAGGGAAATTTCTAACACCATAGAAAGGACCACTCAGTCGACGATCATGGCTTAAGCCAAACCCTAAAAGACGCTCTGAAAGAAACTCAAGCAGACTCCCAAAAACTCAACAATGTCAGCTAGACCATGGAAGTCCTGCAATCAGAGATAAGAACCACCAAGGACTCAATAAGGCAGGCAGTTACTGAGTCACTGGGCGCCATGAGGGACGCAGTGGCCGAGAGCATCAGGAGCGTCTCCTCTCCACAACTGGACGAGTCCAAAGCCACCACTATATACTTGTCTTACCTACATGCCCATCACATGAACATGGTTCATCCAGGTTCATTCTCGAATCACCTCAACGAGACACTAACCAGGAACAACATTGCACCTGTTGAAATAAGCGACAAAGTCCCTTCAAAAGAAATCCTGAAGGCAGTAACCCACTCAACGACTTATCGACGACCTCAGCCCACTCCAGAAATAGACCATGACCTGCCTGACTTAGACAAAAGTCAGTATAACCGTAGTCCCGACGTGGCCAGTCAGTCCTCCTGGGATCACAGCTCCAACTACACCGTAAATCTCCGTGACCCCAATACATGTACTCCCAGCGACGACAGTGACCATCGGACTGCAACTACAGTCAATGGTTGCAACCAGATGATAGCGACTTACTCCACAGACGAACAAGACCCTCGAGCTGAAGCATCAGTTGATTACTTCGACACGCAGGCCCAGGACCTGAACACCTTCCTGTATATGGGTGACGAGAAGTTCGAAGGCCCGCCATTAACTGACAAGCAGATGTCCGAAGGCTCTGCTAAGAAGATCCGTCCCCTTAGAAATGGCAGAAGCCGAGCAAACACTTCAAGCGACGCCCCAAGCTACAGTCTCCGAAATGGCAGTCTTTAGCAGGATGAAAATTGTCCAACATAATGTCCTATACTGGTCCCTTAATAGACGTAACGAACTGTCTAACTTATACTGTCAATTAGACCCAGACATCATTCTGTTAAACAGTACTGGCATAAAGGACGAAAGTAAGCTTAAAATTTTTGGTTACACTGTATACCAGAGGAACATGACAGGTGAGCTGAACGATGGTGTCGCTGTGGCCATCAGGTCACGGCTGAGTCACAGAGTGTTGCCAGACTTCGAGGATTCAGTTCTGGGCGTGCAGGTGGAGACAACTAGGGGACCTGTTATCATATGCGCAATGTACTTACCTCCCAGACGTCCTTACTTGCCCGAACAAGACCTCAACCAGTTGCTACGCCACAGAAAACCAACATACATCATAGGGGACTTAAATGCCCGCCACGCCATACTCGGACACGGTAATGAGAACAACGTCGGTGTGGTGATGTATGACAACATCAGAAGAGGAAAACTGCAACACCTCGGGCCAGATTTCCCGACATTGATCAGACGTGCCAGTGCCACAACACCCGACATAATCCTCTCTAACAACGAGGCCGTCCTGAACAGGCACGTTACCGCCGGTCCCATCAGTACCAGCGATCACCTGCCAGTCGTCGTGATGCTCTCATCCAATCCCATTATGATCCCCGCCAACATCAGGTCAAACCTCAATCGGTCAGACTAGGACTCCTTCAAGAAGTCTCTCAGTCTCAAGTAGGGGAGAAACCTGGAAGAAGTCAGCCTCAATGACATCGACGACGCGGTCGAACAATGGTACACGGATGTGAAGACGGAGATGGACAACAACATACCGACCTCCACTCACAGGACCATTTCCCATCCTCACACTAGTCACCAGCTGAGGCAGCTCAGTGTCCAGTACGATCACGTGAGATAGCTAGCCAGTATCAGCGGGTGGACGCAAGAGCTACAGACGGACATCCAGCACGAGAGCAAACGTCTACATGAATATAGGTGGGCCGCCTTGGTGTGGGAGGCAGCCAACAATTACCGCGATTCTGCTGCATTCTGGAAAGGTATCAAGTGACTGATGGGTTCCACCTCTAGCACGGTCCTTTACCTGCTCGACCAAAACAACGTAAAAATATTCGTGGAGGAAAACCAAGAACAAATACATCAGCGATATTTACGGAAGATCTTTACCATTAGTGAACAGGAGAACGAGGGCTTCGACAGGGAGTTTGAGGAGGACTTTTTAGGTCAGTTGCAGGACCATCAGCACCTGCTCCAGCCGCTCCCACGGGCTGACTTCACTAAACTGGTGGACGGAAGCTACCTGACGTCATAAAAGGGTTTAAAAACAAATCACCTGGGCAAAGTCACATTAAGAAAAAGATCCTGGCTCAACTCCCCGACAACATGATAGAGAGGCTTGCTCATGTATGCAACGCCTGCCTCGCCTCTGGATACTTCCCTAAGATGTTCAAAATCGCCGTTATTCGCCTCATACCAAAAGCAGGGAAGTCTCCAAACAAAGTCGAAAACTTTTGACCACTATCGCTACTAGAAGTACCTGCCAAAATTTTCGAAAAAATAGTCAACAAGCGATTGCGGATGTATCTGGAAGACGAAGACGTGCATAATCCCAGCCAGTTCGGCTTCCGCCAATACCGAGGCACATCCACAGCTATAGCTCAGGCCTACGAGCAGATCGCCAATGCCATGACTGGCCGCCTGCAGTGCAACATAGTACTGAGGGACGTCAGCAAGGCGTTTGACAAAGTCTGGCACGTGGGGCTGCAGTATAAGATCATACAACTGAGGCTACCCGAAAACCTGACGAGCCTGCTGTGCAACTTCATTACGGACCGCAGAACCAAAATCAAGATGCAAGAACATTTTGGAGAAGAATTCTCACTCTCGAGTGGCGTGCCTCAGGGCTCTTGTCTTTCACCAACCCTTTACACGCTCTACACGGCTGACCTGCCACCCCCCAATCGTCGGCAGCGAGTACGTCATGTATGCTGACGATGTAACACAGATCGTCACCTGCCCAGGAAGGTCCACGGCAAGGATGGCGCGACTCACTGCTCGGGCAATAGAGGGTGTCTGGGAGTATAAAAATAAATGGAAAATAAAAACAAACAAAATAAAATTCGAGGTCATACCCATAACCAAATTCAAGCCGGCGCCATTGATGATCGACGATAAGGATATTGAGTACTCTAAACAAGGCAGGCTGCTCGGCCTCATCATCTCTCGGACGGGCATCATTTCTCATGTGAAGGACAGACTAAATAAAGGCAAAGTCGCTGCAGCTAAATTAAATCGTTTTAAACTGATGCCTGAGAAGATACAAGTTTACCTGTACAAGGCGCTGGTGAGGCCTGTGTTGGAGTACCCACATATACCACTCGTCACACTCGGGAAGACTAAACTACAACAACTACAGAGCTTCCAAAACAAGTGTTTGAGATCAGCCAGTGGCCAAGCGCCACCCTACCAGGAGACAGTGGAAACCATCCACCTAAGAAATAAAACAGAGGCTCTCAACTTCAGGTTCCATCGCCTAGGGAAGAAGGTTTGGGACAAACTCCTGGACGACCCTCACAGCCCAGACCTCCTACGCGGGGAAGACATCAACGGAGGGCGACCCCACGCCTGGTGGCCCCGGAGTCTGTCCGCACTACAACAACCCAACCCGCGACCCATCTATGTCTGCCACAGTGATCCACCTTAGATTAAAACTTAGATGATTTAAGTTCACATTTAACAAGTCACAATCTAGATTCTAGTGAGTCCATAACGTAATACAGTATAAGATTTTAATAAACTTGTAATTGTAAAATCAATCTAGTCATTGTCTACTGAAGTAACCATTGTTCAACCTCATCCTAAATCCTAGGTTAGCTTAGGTAGCCAACAAACTCTGTAATATGTAAAGCAAGGGGTGTCGTCCCCCTCTGTTTAACTCATTAAACATCTTTTCCAACCTTTCCCCTCACGTCTATATGTTGTGACTTCTCTATCCCTCATGTCTGGCTGTGCCTTGAGCCCCAGCATGCCTTCCATCCATTCCTCACCTTAACCTAAAAAAAAAGAAAAAAAAATGGAAGCGGGTGTAAGGGTGGAGGGTGAATGGAAAGGGGTGGGGTGAAGGGAAAGGGGTAGATGACGAAGTATTGTACCACAGCATGTCAGTGATAATTGATTGCACAAGTTGATGCTAATTTTACCTTCCATACATGTGCGTTGCGTTTTTTTAAATTTGTACCAAAGAGCATCTCTTGCCTGATGGATGAGTAAGCAAGTATATATTTAATTTCAGATTCTTCAGTGATGTCCAGCAAGCGGGTGTACAGAGAAGAATTCCTTGACATTGGGTTCACGCTTCTCATCGATCATGGGGTCAAAAAACCTCAATGCGTTATATGTGGCGAAGTGCTCAGCCACGAGTAACTCAAAGAAAACAGGCTTAGGCGCCATCTCCAGGGAAAACATCCGACGCTGGCAGAGAAAGGCCGCCAGTATTTTAAGAGCAACTGAAGCGTCAGCGGTTAGACACCCCTATGAACACAACAGTGTTTTATGTTCGGCAAGCAACAATTGCATCCTATCTGGTTGCAAAAAGAATTGCTAAGTGTAAACAGCCACACACAAATGGGGAAAATTTGGTGAAACTAGCAGTCCTTGATATGGTTCGCACTGTTATCGGAGATGATGCAGTGAAAAAGACTGAAACTATTCCACTGTCAAACAACACACTCAGCCGAAGGATTCAAGAAATGTCGGCATACATCAAAGAACAAGTAGTGACTGCCATCAAAGAGAGCGGAAAATTCAGCTTGCAGTTGGATGAGTCAACTGACGTCAGTGACGATGCACAGCTCTTGGTATATGCACGGTACCAAGGGAAGAGCGACATGGAAGAGAACTTCCTGTTCTGTAAACGACTGGAGACGACAACAACAGGTGAGGATCTGTTCAAGTTGGTTGACAACTTCATCAAGGAAGAAAACCTAAGCGGGATCAGTGTTTCAGTGTGTGCTCAGACGGAGCACCGGCAATGCTAGGGACAGTGATAGTGGTTCATTGTCTGCGCCACCGGGAAAACCTTGCCTCCCGGAAACTGTCACATGAGCTTAAGTCTGTGATGGAAGATGTGATTCAAATAGTAAACATTATTAAATCATCAGCTCTGAATTCAAGGCTGTTCAACCAGATGTGCTCTGATATGGGGTCGGAGTATTAACACCTGCTTTACTACTCTGCCGTCAGGTGGCTGTCTCGAGGGAAAGTGCTCCAGAGAGTGTTTGAAATGCGTACACAGGTTGAAATATTCTTGAACGAGAAGAAACACGCACTAGCATCAAGGCTTTCGGAACCAAGGTGGTTGCTTCAGCTGGCATATCTGGCAGATATATTCTCTGAGTTGAATTTGCTGAACATGTCCATGCAAGGAAGGGATGAAACTTATGTCACTTTGTCAGAAAAACTCAAGGCATTCAAGGCGAAACTGAGATTGTGGAAGGGAAAGATTGAACAGGGGAATGCTGCGTCTTTTCCACTCTTGAACCTTTTTCTCAAAGATAAAGAAGACGTCTCACTTCTGGACGTACAAAATATCATTGTTGAGCATCTTGAGAAGTTGAGTGATGAGTTCGACAGATATATTCCGGATGAAGAATTACACGAGAAATACAAATGGGTGCGCAGACCCTTCGATGTCCAAGTCGAAGACCTCTCAGAAGAAGAGTCTTCCATTCTAAGTCTCCAAGAGGAGCTCATCGAAGTACAACATGATGAAACTCTCCTCTTCAACTTTCAGCGACAGTCACTCGGCGTGTTCTGGACTGCTGTTAAGAAGGAGAAACCAGTCCTTGGAAGCGAAGCTGTGAAAGTGCTCTTGCCATTCGCTACTACTTATTTGTGCGAATCCGGGTTTTCCGCTCTGGCTCTCATCAAAACAAACAGCAGGAATCGGTTGCAACCTGAACACGATTTGAGAGTAGCACTTTCCACGACTGAGCCCCGACTGGAGAAACTTACCAGCCAGATCCAGGCTCAAGGCTCCCATTAGATGAGATTATCCAACTCTGATTTCGAAGTTGATGAGAGACATTTTCATGTTTAGTTATTCTTTGTGGGATGTAACAAAACAATAGTATTTCATCTCAACATTGAAGTACATGTTTCGTTAAGATTAAGCCTTCTGTATAGTTTGTTTAAATGCGTATTACATTAATGAAAAATTATTATCTTGTATACTAAAATAAAATTGAACCATGTTATTTTTGTTTTTTTAGCATCCTTACAGTACCTTTTTTTTTACACTGTCAATTCGTTAAATAATAGGTATGTATAGTTATACCCCACACCCAGGAATAATATATATATATATATATATATATATATATATATATATATATATATATATATATATATATATATATATATATATATATATATATATATATATATATATATGTAATATTCAGAAATTTCAGAGTACTGTAATTTCAAATGCCCCGCCATTAGCGATACTGAGCGTTCAAGGTCATCTGAGGGGAGAGAGCGCTGCCTGCTCATAGCGAGAGATTGCGGAACTAGGCCTATATGATATTAAATGTAATTTACCGAATTAATAATGATGCGATTCATGAAGTAAGGGCCTATTATTGAATTTGAAATTATTATAGATCGTTTATCAGTCTGAATAATGTTACGGGTGTCCCAAGGAGTTATTAGTTAGGCGGAAAAAATGTCACGTAGGCCTAAGCTAACGCCCTGAGAGGACGCGACGCTGGCTGGTTCTCAGTCGTGGGGAAAATTCATACAAAACAAGACGTCCCTGCGCGTCTGTCACAGAAATAGTCACGTGGCCCAGTCACCTGTGTTGCGCTATTGCCGTATAACAAGTAAGTCTCATGCGATCTCAGACAGGGTTAGATAGGGCAGTGGTAAAGTAAACTAGAGCTAACAGTGAGTTCATTTCAGGGTTTCCGTCAGAACCCACTTGACTGGAGTTGACCGGAGTTGACCAGAGTTTGACTGCGAGAGATTGACTGCCGTTTGAGACTGCCGTTGATGATTGAGGGTGGCGATTGTCGCCATTGGACCGATCAGAGTAGGCCTGTCACTGTTTAGCGGGGTACCAAAGGATCTCTTTAGAGAATCTAGCCGTCTGGGTGCCCAGCTGACGTCGGGACGATCGTGGGTCAGCAACTCTCCTCTCCCTCGGCCCACAACACCACATGTCCCGAGCAGCTTAGTGAAACCCTCTTGCTAACGGGAAGCTAAAGCTTCTCTCAACTGTACAAGGTCTGATTGGCTTTATGGATGCACTGGGAGTACACTGAGGCTATCTGAGTAAATTAATGGTCACACACTGAGACCGTGAGTCTAGGTCTCTAGGAGATACCTAGAGGAACATTTTCCCTCCCTTATTACGGGTGTAGTTTAATAGTTCCTAAATAATTTTGATAGTATTGTTTTTGAATGTTTGTGTCATTAAGTGGAACCAGAGTGATACTGTGATTTGATTCTTTTAATGCATCTAATTTTTCTTCATAATTCTGATCTCAGGTATAACCTTGTTCCCCAGAGTAGTGGTTAAGTTAGGTTAGGAAGTGTGCATCTGTTGGGGTGCTATTATTTTGTTGAAAGCCCTTAAGGCCTATTCATTGTAGAGTATTTAATTTCTTAATTTTTATTACCATTTCCTCAGTGACTGATATTATTATGTTGAAAGCCCTAAGGCCAATTCATTGTAGGGTATTTAATTTCTTATTATTTATACCATTTCCTAAGTGACTGATATTATTTTGTGAAAGCCCTTAAGGCCTGTTTCATGTGTGCAAGCAACATTTCTTAATACTTCAAATTTATTGTTGCCTGAGTTTCTAACAATTTCTATATCATGTATAACTTTTATTCCTCAGAGTAGAGTTTTAAGTTTAAGTTAAGAGGTGCGCATATTGGTGTACCATTATTTGATTGTGTTTGTAGTGTTGGAGGGAATATAAGTGTCTAAATTTTACAGTGTGTCTCATTCATCCCAGTCACAGATGCTATCCTTCCACGGGTCACGGACAATTCATTTTGTTTAGTAGATTTAAGTGTTCTTGTGCTGGTTCGGGATTTTTCTCAAAGGGGCACTTCCACTGCCATTACCATCTATTAATTTTTAATAAACCCCAAGTCAAGTGAGAAATTAAAGTCCAGTAAATTCCGACCGGTTACAAATGGTAGCAGAGCGTAGTTTTTAATGTCGTGACTGATAGTACTGTGGTTGGGATAATGAACGCCATCATGTGTTGGTTAGTAATGGTAGGGATTGAACTCGCACTGATGCTCATCCTTGTGCCCGGACTGAGTTGGTTAGGCTTGACAGTAGAGATGTGTATGAGGAGGAAGAGAGACGGCCGCGGGACCTTGGTACAGCTGAGAGAGGAGTTCGGAGACCTAAAGAGGGATTATCAAGCACAGGTAAACAGGTTCAAGTGGGAGTCTCAGGCACACATTCAACGGTTCAGGGAGGAAACAAGGGGTGAATGTCAGGCACACGTCCAGCAGTCAAGGAAGTGTGAGGTCCAAGTGGGAAATATAGGGGTACGTAAGTAGTTCAGAGAGGTTGATCGAGCCCTCCAGCTGAGAGACAAGACGAAGCCGGCCGATTACAGTTTAGGGTGCATGGTAATGAGAAAAGGCAGGTTGTAGGGGGTGAGTTGGAGGAGTTGTGAGTAGGGCAGAGGGGATTGGAGAGATGGTTAGGTCAGAGATGTGCGTTGAGTAGTGGTTGCTGTCATGAGCGGGATTGAGTTGCTGTCATGAGCGGGATTGAGTTGCTGTCATGAGCGGGATTGAGAGTACGGTTGTAATGTCCAGGGCCTCACTAATATGGACTGGTACATTGTCAGAGGGTTGGTCTGCCGGCATGAGGTTCGGAGACGTGGACTGAGTATTTTTTTGACACTGGTTCCTCTTAGCTCAAGGGCCAGGCAAAAGGAGAGCATGTTTGTTTTGGACTGTGTATTGTTTTTGACACTGGTTCCTCTTAGCTCAAGGGCCAGGCAAAAGGAGAGCATGTTTGTTTTGGACTGAGTATTGTTTTGACACTGGTTCCTCTTAGTTCAAGGGCCAGGCCAAAGGAGAGCATGTTTGAGTTGGACTGAGTATTGTTTCGACATTGGTTCCTCCTAGTGCAAGTGCCAGGCAAAGGAGAGCATGTTTGTTTTGGATTGTGTATTGTTTTGACACTGGTTCCTCTTAGTTCAAGGGCCAGGCAAAGGAGAGCATGTTTGTTTTGGACTGAGTATTTTTTTGACACTGGTTCCTCTTAGTTCAAGGGCCAGGCAAAGGAGAGCATGTTTGAGATGGACTGAGTATTTTTTTGACACTGGTTCCTCTTAGTTCAAGGGCCAGGCCAAAGGAGAGCATGTTTGTTTTGGGCTGGTATTAATTTTGACATTGGTTCTCTAGTTAAGGGCCAGGCAAAAGGGGAGCGTGATGTTCTGGTTGGTTTGAGTTGGGCTAGGAAGAAATGGAGTTGCTAGCTGCGAGTGGAATAGTACAGAGTTGAAGGTGGGTTCTAAGTTGTTCTCTCAGCACATGAGGGCAGTGCTGTTTTCTTTTAGGGGGGTCGAGTGTTAGCGGGAGAGAAAAGGAGAGAAGAGAAGACGGGAATGCTGCGTTTAGCAAAAGGGGTAAGATGCAGTTTCTTAGAACAAATTTTTAGGGGGGTCGTATGTATGTTCTCTCAGCACATGAGGGCAGTGCTGTTTTCTTTTAGGGGGGTCGAGTGTTAGCGGGAGAGAAAAGGAGAGAAGAGAAGACAAATACTGCATTTAGCACGTTAAAGGGGTGAGATGCAGTCCTTAGAACAAATTTTTAGGGGGGTCGTATGTATGGTTTTCTCAGCACATGAGGACAGTGCTGTCTTTTTTTAGGGGGGTCGATTGTAATATTCAGAAATTTCAGAGTAATTTCAAATGCCCCGCCATTAGCGATACTGAGCGTTCAAGGTCATCTGAGGGGAGAGAGCGCTGCCTGCTCATAGCGAGAGATTGCAGAACTAGGCCTATATGATATTAAATGTAATTTACCGAATTAATAATGATGCGATTCATGAAGTAAGGGACTATTATTGAATTTGAAATTATTATAGATCGTTTATCAGTCTGAATAATGTTAAGGGTGTCCCAAGGAGTTATTAGTTAGGTGGAAAATATGTCACGTAGGCCTAAGCTAACGCCTTGAGAGGACGCGACGCTGGCTGGTTCTCAGTCGCGGGGAGGATTCATACAAAACAAGACGTCCCTGCGCGTCCGTCACAGAAATAGTCACGTGGCCTAGTCACCTGTGTTGCGCTATTGCCGTATAACAAGTAAGTCTCATGAGATCTCAGACAGGGTTAGATAGGGCAGTGGTAAAGTAAACTAGAGCTAACAGTGAGTTCATTTCAGGGTTTCCGTCAGAACCCACTTGACTGGAGTTGACTGGAGTTGACTGGAGTTGACTGGAGTAGACCGGAGTTGACCGGAGTTTGACTGCGAGAGATTGACTGCCGTTTGAGACTGCCGTTGATGATTGAGGGTGGCGATTGTCGCCATTGGACCGATCAGAGTAGGCCTGTCACTGTTTAGCGGGGTACCAAAGGATCTCTTGAGGGAATCTAGCCGTCCGGGTGCCCAGCTGACGTCGGCTCACAACACCACATGTCCCGAGCCGCTTAGTGAAACCCTCTTGCTAACGGGAAGCTAAAGCTCCTCTCAACTGCACAAGGTCTGATTGGCTCACTCTCTTCCTGCCCATGGATGCACTGGGAGTACACCGAGGCTATCTGAGTATATTAATGGTCACACACTGAGACCGTGAGTCTAGGACTCTAGGAGATACCTAGAGGAACATTTTATCTTCCTTATTACGGGTGTAGTTAACACCATTCCTCAGACTGATATTATCTTGACGTGTGTAGTTAAATAGTCCTAAATAATTTTGATAGTATTGTTTTTGAATGTTTGTGCCATTAAGTGGAACCAGAGTGATGCTGTGATTTGATTCTTTTAATGCATCTAATTGTTCTTCATAATTCTGATCTCAGGTATAACTTTGTTCCCCAGAGTGGTGGTTAAGTTAGGTTAGGAAGTGTGCATCTGTTGGGGTGCTATTATTTTGTTGAAAGCCCTTAAGGCCTATTCATTGTAGAGTATTTAATTTCTTATTTTTTATTACCATTTCCTCAGTGACTGATATTGTTTTGTTGAAAGCCCTTAAGGCCTATTCATTGTAGAGTAGTTAATTTCTTATTTTTTAATACCATTTCCTAAGTGACTGATATTATTTTGTGAAAGCCCTTAAGGCCTGTTTCTTGTGTGCAAGCAACATTTCTTAATACTTCAAATTTATTGTTGCCTGAGTTTCTAACAATTTCTATATCATGTATAACTTTTATTCCTCAGAGTAGAGTTTTAAGTTTAAGTTAAGAGGTGCGCATATTGGTGTACCATTATTTGATTGTGTTTGTAGTGTTGGAGGGAATATAAGTGTCTAAATTTTACAGTGTGTCTCATTCATCCCAGTCACAGACGCTATCCTTCCACGGGTCACGGACAATTCATTTTGTTTAGTAGATTTAAGTGTTCTTGTGCTGGTTTGGGATTTTTCTCAAAGGGGCGCTTCCACTGCCATTACCATCTATTAATTTTTAATAAACCCCACGTCAAGTGAAA
>NW_024712394.1:0-40787 GCF_018991925.1 Homarus americanus
CAGCCGGGAATGTGAGGAAGCCTGGATCAAGCACGGGATCTTAACAGGTGTCAGGCACGAAGAGTTGATGCAGCGACTCATCCCCCTGGACGCTTCCTCCACACTCCAGGTGGTAGTGACTGAATGTCGGTCATACGAGGCCACCAAGTCCGCCACCTCTGCCTTACGGGCCCCACCTGCTGTGAGAGCTATCTCACAATACAAGAAGGATAAGAAGGCGGCCAACAACGTGAAGGCTGCCACACGTTCTTCCACGCCTCCGCCTAGTGCTTCCTGTGGCAGCTGTGGAAAACAGCACAGCCCCAAGACTTGCCCGGCCGCCGACGCACTGTGTCGTGGATGTGACCATAAGGGCCACTGGTCTAACACAGACAGGTGCCCTGCACGAGGACACAAGTGTCAGGCCTGCGGTCGCTATGGACACTACGACAAGTGCTGCCGCCAACCCAAGCCCAAAAGCCCGAGACGAGGAGGACAGCAGCGCACTTCCCTCGGGGTGGTTCGCACACAGCCCCCTCCAGATGGCCCATGCAGCCCCAAGCAGCAGCGGAGTCACATCAGGAGGGTGGAATCGACCACACGCCCCAGGGCTACCCCTTCCCCTACTATCCACATCGCCGTCACACACGGTGATGTGTCGGGTCACATCGAGGTGATACTACGGTGATTGGGTTGAAGCACCTCCAGAAACTGGGCCTCACCAAACGTGACCTGGGACCACCGCCGCAGCTGCTGTACTACAATGCGGACGGTTCCCAGATGCCGGACGCTGTGGGCTCCTTTCAAGCAGTGATCACCTTCGGCGACAGGTCGTGTCACGGATGGATCGACGTGCGGCCTACTCTCGCTGCACCCTTGTTGTCGTGGGAGCACTGCAAGGAGTTAGGCGTGGTGCCCAGAGACTTTCCCGAGCAGATCCCAGCTGCTCGGTACACCGCCAGCAGGGTGCGTGAGTTAACGAGCGACGCGCCTGGCACTGCCACACAGAGCTGCCCAGAACCCGCGTCCACTCCCACCCACACAGGACGCTCCCCTGCCCAGATCCTGTATGGTCACCCTCTCCGCTCTTGCGTTCCTGCACACGCCAAGGCCTTTGCGACGGACTGGCAGACCAAAGCCGAGAGCTGCTACCGCCGCACCGCTACACGTGCCCAAGACGCCAAGGCTCGGTATGACGACCGTGCCCGCCCTCTTCAACCGCTAGAGATTGGTGCCCTTGTCCGCGTCCAGGACCCGACGACGACACGTCGGCACAAGGTTGGCATAGTGATGGGCGTCAGCCGGTCGCGGGACTACAAGGTCAGGATGCCGAGTGGCCGTGTCTGGTGGAGGAACCGCCGCTACCTCCGGCCAGTCCCACCACCTACTGCTGGCCCCCTGACCGAGGACGAGTCACCTACACCTCACGAGGATCCGCCCCACAGTGCACCTCGACGCTCGGAGCGACTTAGGACTAAGAAGTCCGCTCAAGACAAAGACTATGAGCGTGAGGGGGAGGGAGATGTAGGGTATGTATATAAGCTACTGTGCCGAGTAGCAACCCTGTACATAAGCTACTGTGCCGAGTAGCATTTATATATATAATCACGTGGCAACACTGCACGTGTTATGTGGCAACATTGCCCCGAGGCTGCCATATGGCAAGGCAGCTTCAGTCTGACTGTGTGAGCCGTGCATGGCACACGCGAGTCACCACTTGTATTTCTCTCATCCATAATAAACGGACTCAGTGTTACTCAGTGTTTCCCTAGCCATCACTGCATTCTTCAGGGGACACTAGTAACTTTCACTTACTGCTACTTTTTAGCAGTTTTATAAGTGAGTTTCTATCTCGAAAATATAAACGGGAGGTTTATGCCTAAAAATATCAAAATGGGTAGAGGCAAATTTCACTGGGAGGGCATTATCACAAGGAGGGTAATATTACATACAGAAACACCTTTTATATAGTGGATCATGATATATGTGAAATACTGCAGGCTCTAGTTTTTCATCACCAATTACATTATTTCGTTTTGGTAAACTTCCATTTGGCTGAATTAGGTGCATAATAAAACAAGTTCACTGGAAGATGGAGTTTGATTATTTAATGAAAATGTGCCTTAAGCATATATGATACAATATTTTGGCTAATATAGAGGATTTCACAGCTGCTTCCCCCATCTCAGTAATATTAAGTTCGCCCACGGCAAGTGATAATTTATGCTAGGTTAGGTTAACTTAACTTTACTTTAACTTATAAATACTCTAACACCTTTTCCAACATTTGCCATAAATACGACCGTCTCACTATAAAACATATTGAAATTGGGGCGTTTATAAATATGTTTTTTCTGAAAACAAAAATTTTTAACCTAAGACAATATAATAAAGGCATATCAGCCATTAAAGGTCATTTTCTATTATTTTATGCATTATTGTACATTATTATTTTTTTTAAATTACATTGGAAACGTTAAAATTTTTATTTCCCCGGTGTTTTTAACTAACAGGTTGAATTGGCAAAAGGAAATTTTTAGAAAAATGAATCGGGGGAAATCGGATCTGGAATTTTTGGAATAACTTAGGAAACCAAGATAGACAAGCGGCACTGGCAAGGTTGGACGAAATGCAAAGACAACGACACGGAAGACGACTCCGCAGAATTGTAGGTGACCGCATGAACCCATTCACAGCAATGAGCGATGCTGAATTTGTTGACCGATTTAGGCTAAGAAAGGAATCGGTTAACAGTATCATCCAAGAAATTCAGGATCAACTTCCTGTTGCCAATGATAAGAGAGGTAAAGCAAAGTTCCATGTGACAGATGGTACAGGTTATTTCTACTGAACGTGTATGGTTTAAACCATAGCCTATCCGGGTCAATATAAATAATACTAAAGCTATGTAATTATTACCACGTTAATGAATGCTTACATTTTTTCATGTTGCTACTGTACTTGCTTCTTCTTACACACCTCGACCTTCCACTTTTCCATATGGGTTAAGCCATTGGAAGAGGAAGATTGGGATATTTATTTAAGAAATTAGGAGAATGTGAGTCTGAGGAGTTCATTACTTCATTTTTCATTTGATTTCTTTCCAGGTTGTCATGTTCCTCCAAACCTACAAGTTCTAATAGCAATACGTTGCATGGCGACTGGAAGCCACCAAATAGCAATTGGAGACTGTTATGATGTCTCAAGCCTGTGTCACTCTGTATCTTGCAAGTGTTTCGAGAGCAATAGCCAGCCTTAGTGAACAGTTTATAAAATTTGCTGCTGGCAATGATTTACTCAAAACAGTACAGGACTTTTACAATATTGCTAGAATGCCAGAGTTATAGGGTCCATAGATTGTACTCATGTAGCAATTTTAAGGCTAACTTTTTTTTTTTTTCCAGGTTAAGGTGGGGAAAGGATGGAAGGCATGCTGGGGCTCAAGGCACAGCCAGACATGAGGAATGGAGAAGTCACAACATATAGTCGTGGGGGGAAAGGTTGGAAAAGAAGTTTAATGAGTTAAATAGAGGGGAGCGACACCCCTTGTTTTACATATTACAGAGTTTGTTGGCTAACTAAGCTAACCTAGGATTTAGAATGAGGTTGCACAATGGTTATTTTAGTAGACAATGACTAGATTGATTTTACAATTACAAGTTTATTAACATCTTATACTGTATTACGTTATGGACTCACTTGATTGTGACTTGTTAAATGTGAATTTATATCATCTAAGTTTTAATCTAAGGTGGATCACTGTGGCCGACATAGATGGGTCGCGGGTTGGGTTGTTGTAGTGGGGGCAGACTCCGGGGCCACCAGGCGTGGGGTCTCCCTCCGTTGATGTCTTCCCCGCGTAGTTGGTCTGGGCTGTGAGGGTCGTCCAGGAGCTTGTCCCAAACCTTCTTCCCTAGGCGATGGAACCTGAAGTTGAGGGCCTCTGTTTCATTTCTTAGGTGGATGGTTTCCACTGTCTCCTGGTAGGGTGGCGCTTGGCCACTGGCTGACCTCAAACACTTGTTTTGGAAGCTCTGTAGTTGTTGTAGTCTAGTCTTCCCGAGTGTGACGAGTGGTATAGATGGGTACTACTCTATCAACAACCCTGAAGTCTTTCGATGGAGGAAGGGGTTCTTTTCAATTAATGTTCAGGCTGTCTGTGGACCAGACTTATTATTTTATAATGTTGTTTCTCGTTGGCCTGGTAGTGTACATGACAGCAGGATTTTTGAAAATAGTATTTGTGCCACACTTGAAGAAGGCTTGATGCCTGGACATCTCTTTGGTGAAAGTGGTTATCCCTGCAGGAGGTATTTGTTGACTCCAGTATTAAATCCTCGTGATCAACATGAGGAGACCTACAACAGAAGTCACATAACAACAAGAAATACCATTGAAAGAACTTTTGAGGTTCTTAAGAGGCGGTTTGCCTATTTAGGATCAACTATTAGGACAAAGCTCAACACCACCAAAGCTATAATTGTTTCATGTATGCTTCACAATATAGCCATAATGACTAGGGTCTTATTACCAGAAGAGGTAGGCGAAGAAGAAATGGATGCTTTGCATATAAACCCAAATATAGGTCAAATAAATATGTAAGGCAGGATTAAAAGGCAACCAATCATCAGAGACCACTTTTGAATATTGTTTATACGGTGAATTACTTTTTGTCCATCCTTTTAACTGCACAAGGAGGGTGATTTATGTACGTTAAGGTCTCAGCAGTCCAGAGGTATAGTAATGCCTCTATGTAATATTGTATAGAGCTACAGTACAAGGTTTTGGCTGTTTGCAATACCTATAGTTACATTCATGATATAAAGACAGGAGTTGATTTTTTAATGTATTATCTATATACTGTGTATGTTAAGGTCCATATGGAGTTACTGCATTTATACACAGTTCTTTGTTCTATTATGCTCATATGTAATTTGCAATAAGTGTAAAAAACTCACAGTTCAACAGACTTTCAACATGCATATACTAAAAATTCATACTTGTCAAAAATGATGGCATTTGTAATATTTTTCGGAAACAAATATTTTTCTCTGTAAATTGTATTTATTTTGTACATATCACACTTTTGTTAATTCAAACAATACTTTATTTATAATCAGGAATCTGCAACACTGTCAATATGTAAATTAGTATATAGTGAATTAAAATAAAATAAAAAAGGAAAATTGACATTACAAAGTCATTAACTAACCTATATATTCAGTCAATTACTGCTATACAGATCAAAAAGTTGGTAACCAACTGGGTGGGAATAAATATTAATGCAACATAAAATTAAGTTTTAAATTATACAATACCAAAGAATTTGTTGTTACCAAGACTCACATGAAATTCGACTGAATATCATCCGCAATTTTTATTAAATCAGAACCACATTTATTAAAGCTATTTCCACCACTAATTCCTTGGTGTGAGCGGGCTTTGATCGATACTGTACTATGACATTTTCTATTTTCACAATTTTCTGATGAAATATCCCATTAGTTTTGTTGTTTTA
This sequence comes from Homarus americanus, assembly GCF_018991925.1. Lineage (NCBI taxonomy): Eukaryota > Metazoa > Arthropoda > Malacostraca > Decapoda > Nephropidae > Homarus > Homarus americanus. The sequence goes on from NW_024712394.1 coordinate 5,498, forward strand.
ATGAATCATGGTACAGTAGTTAGGTAACAAATCCCAGAAGTTATGTATTATGTACGCAAAGTTTAGTTGGGTATTAAAGAACTAATTTTAATTACTAAATGAAATTTTAGTTCGGTATTAAATACACATACTTTTAATTATTAAATTAAATTCTATTTAGTTACTGTAGTACGTACGGAAATAAATTTAAATAATGAATTAAATTATAGTTAGGTATTAAATACTTCATTTGAAATACTAATTTAAATTATAGTTAGGTAGTAAATACAGACTATTAAGTACTAAATTAAATTCTAGTTAGTTACTGAAGTACATACGGAAATAATATTAATTATTAAATTAAATTATAGTTAAGTATTAAATACTTAATTTGAAATATTAATTTAAATTATAGTTAGGTAGTAAATACATACTTGTAAGTAAATTAAACTCGAGTTAGTTACTGTAGTACATACGGAAATAAGTTTAATTACTAAATTAAATTATAGTTAGGTTTTAATTACTTAATTTGAAATACTAAATTAATTTATAGTTAGGTAGTAAATACATAATTTTAAGTACTAAATTAAATTGTAGGTATGTATTAAATACATAATCTTAAGTACAGTAATAAAATAAATTATAATTAGGAACATAATAAAATATATGTAAAATAAATTAAAGTTAGGTAGTAACTAATTTAGTATAGTACAATTTTTTTATGTAATTTAAAATAATGTATAGTTAGGTAGAAAATCACAATACAGCTGTAGTTATGTAGTGAATTACACCGTTTTTGTCGTTTGTGAACTGATTGCATTATTAACCCTTAAACAGCGCCAAGGGTGACTGAGAGAACACTCAATGCAAAAGTAATTTTATACTATACTATACTGTACTGTACAGAATTTTTTTCCATCATTTCTAATTTCTTTTGATCAACTTGAATCTTTATTTTGACAAGCTGAATCTCCAAATCTGAATGCAACTTTTGATTATTTGCAAGTTGAATGTTGATCATTGTTTCTTCCAATTGTTTATCTAACAATTGCTGCCGTGTGCTCCAAAATAGTGTAATATTTTCTTCCTCTTCAATGGTTATATTTTTCCTGTTTGGTCGGTCATACCGTTTTTCATCAAATAATGACGTTCGTTTCCTTTTTATTTTTCTGGGAGGAGGTTGAGGGGCTAGGATGTAAATTTGGGTCTTGCAATAATAAGTCATCGCCTCTGCTGGAGGCACGCTCTGGTACAGGATTTGTGAAGCACAAATCTTGCCCTGGATTTGTAGAAGGCATGCTTTCAGCAAAGTAATTGTGGTCCTCATCAATGAAGTTGATTGATGGGTACACATCCACTTCAGTGACTTGACTTGTACCTTCACCAACTGCAAATGATATTTGAATATCGTTATACTGTACAAGGTAACCACTACTACTGCAAGAAGAATATGAGAAATGGTGACAATTTGGCATAAGAGGCTATTTCAACTAAACGGGATATGAAGTGACAATATATTAGACCTAGTATTAACAAATAAAGAAAATATTAGCAGAGATATCACAGTAGGGGAAGAACTAGGTAATAGTGATCACAGAGAAATCAGGTTCACCCTAAATTGGGAAACAAAAAACAATGACAATATGGTCAGAGTCCCAAACTTTCGGTTGGCGGATTATCAGGGGTTAAGAAGGTACCTAGGTGAAATCACCTGGGAACAGTCACGTCAGTCCCCAGTAGGAAGGGGTGAGGTCATAGATGACACAACAATTGATCATGACTATAATATATTCACTAGTATACTACATAAAGCACAAGAACAAAATATACCAAACAGAAAAATTAGGTCAAATAAGAATGAGCCAAGGTGGATGACCAGAAAACTTAAACATGACATAGGAATAAAGAAAGGAATATATAAGAAATTAAAGGGAGGGGAGGAGCAGCTCAGAAATAGGTATAATGAACTAGCTAGGAATGTTAAGAAAAATGTAAGGAAAGCAAAGAGAGACTATGAAATCAAAATAGCAAGAGAATCCAAGGCGAATCAAAATTGATTTTCCAGGTATAGAGGACAAATTTGGGCCTTTAAAGTGAGGGAGGGGAGAAGTGATAAATGGCAGTGATGAAATAAGCAAAGCATTGAACAGCTACTTCTTATCAGTTTTCACAGAAGAAATTTGAGATGAAATTCCAGAGGTGGAACTGATATTTAAGGGAAAGGAAGAAGAGAAATTAAAGAATATCACTATCAGAAAAGAGGATGTTCTTAAGAAGATAAATAAACTAAAGAAAACAAAATCCCCAGGGCAGGATGAAATTTTCCCTCGTCTTGAAAGAGTGTAGGGAAAAGATTAGCGGACACCTCGTAAACTTATTTACAAAATCATTAGACACTGGAGTTGTGCCAGACTTGTGGAAACAGGCAAATGTAGCACCCATATTCAAAAAGGGAGACAGAGCATCAGAGTCAAATTACCGGCCGATCAGTTTGACGTCAGTAGTGGGGAAATTTCTTGAATCAATTATAGCAGATAGCATCCAATCGCATCTAGAGAAAAGCAAATTAATCTACGACTCTCAACATGGGTTTACAAAGGGAAAATCTTGTCTAACAAATCTGCTAACGTTTTTTAGGAAAGTCTTCGAGGTAGTACATAATGACGAAAATTACGATGTTATTTACTTAGACTTTAGCAAAGCATTTGACAGAGTGCCGCATCAGAGGCTTCTGAGAAAAATTAAGGCTCATGGTATTGAGGGGAAAGTTTTAAATTGTACATACATACAAGCTCTGTGAGAATGATACTTCATCTTACCACAGAGTTATACAACAACACCTCATAGATGTAATCTGTCATACAAGCTCTGTGAGAATGTTACTTCATCTAACCACAGAGTTAAACAACAACACCCAATAGATGTAATCCTTCATACAAGCTGCGAGAGAATTTTACTTCATCTTACCACAGAGTTAACAACAACACCCCATAGAAGTAACCCTTCTTACAAGCTCTGTGAGAATGTTACTTCATCTTATCAAAGCGTTATACAACAACACCCAATAGATGTAATCCTTCATACAAGCTCTGTGAGAATGTTGCTTCATCTTACCAAAGAGTTAACAACACTCCATAGATATAATCTTTCATACAAGCTCTTTGAGAATGTTACTTCGTCTTACCACAGAGTTATACAACAACACTCCATAATATGTAATCCTTCATACAAGCTCTGTGAGAATGTTACTTCATCTTATCAAAGCGTTATACAACAACACCCCATAGATGTAATCTGTCATACAAGCTCTGTGAGAATGATACTTCATCCTACCACAGTTATACAACAACACTCCATAGAAGTAATCCTTCATACAAGCTCTGAGAATGTTACTTCATCGTACCACAGAGTTATCCAAAAAATCATCATAGATGTAATCCTTCATACAAGCTCTGTGAGAATAATACTTCATCTTACCACAGAATTATACAACAACACCTCATAGATGTAATCCTTCATACAAGCTCTGTGAGAATGTTATTTCATCGTACCACAGTTATACAAAAAATCATCATAGATGTAATCCTTCATACAAGCTCTGTGAGAATGGTGCTTCATCTTATCACAGAGTTAACAACAACACCCCATAGATGTAATCCTTCATACAAGCTCTGTGAGAATGTTACTTCATCTTATCAAAGCGTTATACAACAACACCCAATAGATGTAATCCTTCATACAAACTCTGCGAGAATGTTACTTCATCTTACCAGAGTTATACAAGAACACTCCATAGATGTAATCCTTCATACAAGCTCTGTGCGAATGTTGATTCATCTTACCACAGAGTTATACAACAATACCTCAGAGATGTAATCTGTCATACAAACTCTGTGAGAATGTTACTTCATCTTACACAGAGTTAAACAACAACACCCCATAGATGTAATCCCTCATACAATCCGTGAGAGAATGTTACTTCATCTTACCACAGAGTTATTCAACAACACCTCATAGATTGTAAAGGCCTAGGACTTAGGGATAGAAATCCCTTACCAGGCTAATCAGGATCTTAATAAAGGAAAGTCAAGGACCATGGTTTTCCGAGGAATAACAAACAACCGTTAGAGATTGGCATCTCTTTACTATAAAAATATAACACAAAACTCTGACACCACTCAACAAACATCAAATAATTACGGGAGTCAAACAATTAAAGGAATCAAACAAATAATGGGAGTCAGCAATTAATGGATTCAAACAATTAAAGGGGAGTCAGCAATTAATGGAATCAAACAATTATAGAATCAAACCATGAACAAATATTTCCTACGGCAGTGGCCCTGGGGGAAGGTTCTGGAACACGGTGATGCACACTCAGGATAGGGAAGCGTCCACTTCAATTCCACACTCAGCGACGTCTTGAAAAGGCAGGAGAACACCGGGGCACCGACGGAATGTGATGAACTGATGGTCGTGGTATGCCATAGTGGTAGATGACCAGAGAGTTGGCAGTTGATAGGTGAAGGTCTGGGAACACAGCCCACGAGTCCAGGACCTATGATGAGATCACAGCCAGAATTTGACGGACAGCAGGGTAGCTAGATACTGACGGTATGGCGGCTGGGTTGAATCTGCCGGCGGCGGAGATAGTCGCTGCCGTTCTCACCTCCGTCCAACCACCCCAAGTGTCGTCTGCACCAGCAAACGAGCGAGTTAGCAGCGGTAACCAGCCGGAGGATCGTTTCCGCCCTTACACTGCTCCCCCAACAAAAATCTACTGTAAGGTAGATTAAAACTTAAGATTAGTACACAAAGCATAATCATCTTACAACAAATGCTTAAATACACATTGCACAATAAAGAAGGGTCATAGAAAAGAATAGGTGGTAACTTCATGTCCAAAACGTAAGGCCCTATCAAGGAACTGCACGTGGGGTCCACTTCAGTCCAAGTTTAAGTTTGGGCCTATTTCCTGTCGTAGAGGATTCTTCTATCTCGTCAGGTGTTGGCAGCAACTGGCAACCGAGATCAACAGACTCTGGCGTCCGAACTTCACAGGAACTCTTGCAGGGTAGTGCCTCGACTAACTCCAGCTTGGGGACGTCGTCAAGGACACGAGCAATGTGGGTCCTGCAATTATATTGCTTTAACAAATTAGCTTTATGTAATTTAGGCTTCTTAGAGGAAGGGGGTGAGAATCGTCCAACAAAATCTATGGCTACCCGAGAAGATGATTCTGCAACGACGGGTAAGGGTTCAAGTGGAACAGGACGGACTCTACCCTTGGCGGACATACGTGGGCACTGATCACAATTCCTACAAAAAGCTCTAATATCCGCTCCCATACCTGGCCAGTAAAACTGATCAGCAACCTTCCTATAAGTTTTCCTACGAGAACAGTGACTTACAAGAGAGCTCTTGTGAGCTACAGAGAGAATGTTACTACGACAAACAGCAGGGACAACAAGTAACAACCGACCTACTTTAGCTGGTCGCTTGGATGAAACACAAGACCTGTGTAACACCCCATTAATAGAAACAAACGTATAAACCGACCCATCTCTCACCTGATCCTCCTCCCCGGAAGTCACCTTCTCCCTTACCCGCTTCAGAGTGGCACACGAGTCTTGAAGCTTGGCGAACTCCTTGGGCGTCACAGTCAGTGGCAACAAATTCGGCAGAATCAGGGGATGCGGTCGTTTCACCTTCGCCGTCAGTGGCCCTACAGGTTGGACCTTGACGGCAAGCGTGGCGGCGTGAGAGGGTAGCGAGTCGTCGTCGTGAGCAGGTGGCGTGAGGACTGGTGCTGGTGGTGAGGAGACTGGTGCTGGTGGCGAGGAGAGTTTTATCGTTTCCGGGTCGTTAGGGTCACGAACACCGGGAACATTTCCAATTAGGACACTAGCAAATTTAATGGGAGCTCTTACCACATTAGACCAACCAGTGAAATAGGGACAACGCAGGTAGCACCTAACAACAGGGAACTGGTCAACACGACCTAAATAATCGGCGACACTAACCTTCGGGCAGCTGGAGATGTCAGCGTCAGGCAGGGCTTCTTCAGAGACAATAATGCACGAGCAACCAGTGTCCCTGATGAAAGTAGATGCCCTAGACCCATTTATTGTTCCACTGACACAATAACGGGGGCAGCTCCTGTCCTCCAAACAAAATCCGACCTTGTTGCTGGGTTGATGAGTGTCAGCAGTCTTGAAGGCGAGGGGATTCCTGGGACAGCGAGAACGAATGTGCCCTTCTCCGCAGCTGTGACACCGCACGGCTGGTGGACTACTCCTGTGTACTCCTGGGGATGCTTCCTCGGAGGACGGAGGCTTCGCAATCTTCACCACAGGAGGGGAAGACTTGGGGTAGGCGTTGCGAGCAGACGCCCAGTTGTCGGCAAGATGCACAGCTTCTCCAAGCGTCGCTGGCTGGTGTTCTTTGATGAAAATTCTCAAGTCTGGAGGTAGAGAAGACAAAAACTGATCTAATATCATGAAGTTAGAGAGAGACTCAAAGGTTTCTTCAACCCCTGATGTCTCCAGCCATTGTTGAAATAAACGACCCAGGTGAATCGAAAACTGCTGGTACGTTTCTCCCGCTCTAATCTTCGTTCTGCGGAAATCAGCACGATAACCGTCAGAAGTCTTGCAAAATCCTCGCAAGAGAGCTTGCTTCAACAAGAAGTAATCTCGGGTGATGTCGGCAGACAGGGACGTGTAAATTTCTACCGGCTTACCACTCAGTAGGCTACCCAACCTTACAGCATAGCTATCTGGGGCTACACCAAGCAGCTCAGCTACCCGTTCAAACCTAACAAGGTAGGAGGCGATGTCTTCTCCTTCACGGTACACAGGCAAGCTGGGTTTTACCACATTGTCTTGTATATGGCCAGAGGATGCTGGTCTACTTGAAGCATTAATCCTAGCCAGTTCTACGTCCTTTTCTGCCTGCAACTTAGCTAATTCGAACTCTTTCTCTCTGACGTTCCTCCAACTCTCTCCCTTTCTGAAGTTCCTCTCTCTCTCTCTCTTTCTGACGTTCCTCTCCCTCTCTCTCTTTCTGACGTTCCTCTCTCTTTCTGACGTGCCTCTCTCTCTCTCTGACGTTCCTCTCTCTCGGCATTCTGTTGGGTGACCACATACTGACCAATGTCATTACCTGTCAGACCCAGGGCCACCGATTGTTCTTTCCACACCTCAAAAGCAGACATAATGATCCGAAAGGCCAAGAACAAAGGAAAAAAAACAAACAACTTACCCCGCAAATAGCCAAAGGTAACTCACCTAGTGGCTCAATCAGACCAGTAAATGATTTGATCCGACTGGAGGGAACCTCGTTCCGCACCCAGCCCAGCTGAATCACCTCAGGGTAACGAAACCGCACCAGGTGAAACAACAACAAAAATGCTATGACAGCATCCACAGTGCACCCCAACCAACACTAATTAACTTCCCCAAGTACAAGGGAGAGCAACAAAATTAGCACACAGAAGGAAGGGATAACCACTGAACAACACTTGCTTCCGGGCCACAGACAGCAAGGTGGCGCGCTCACGGCGACTTGCAACAACACCGGAACGAATGTTAAACCTCAGAAACCAAAGGTCAGAGACAATCCTGGCAAGGTCGCCACTTGTAAAGGCCTAGGACTTAGGGATAGAAATCCCTTACCAGGCTAATCAGGATCTTAATAAAGGAAAGTCAAGGACCATGGTTTTCCGAGGAATAACAAACAACCGTTAGAGATTGGCATCTCTTTACTATAAAAATATAACACAAAACTCTGACACCACTCAACAAACATCAAATAATTACGGGAGTCAAACAATTAAAGGAATCAAACAAATAATGGGAGTCAGCAATTAATGGATTCAAACAATTAAAGGGGAGTCAGCAATTAAAGGAATCAAACAATTATAGAATCAAACCATGAACAAATATTTCCTACGGCAGTGGCCCTGGGGGAAGGTTCTGGAACACGGTGATGCACACTCAGGATAGGGAAGCGTCCACTTCAATTCCACACTCAGCGAAGTCTTGAAAAAGCAGGAGAACACCGGGGCACCGACGGAATGTGATGAACTGATGGTCGTGGTATGCGGTAGTGGTAGATGACCAGAGAGTTGGCAGTTGATAGGTGAAGGTCTGGGAACACAGCCCACGAGTCCAGGACCTATGATGAGATCACAGCCAGAATTTGACAGACAGCAGGGTAGCTAGATACTGACGGTATGGCGGCTGGGTTGAATCTGCCGGCGGCGGAGATAGTCTCTGCCGTTCTCACCTCCGTCCAACCACCCCAAGTGTCGTCTGCACCAGCAAACGAGAGAGTTAGCAACGGTAACCACCGGAGGATCGTTTCCGCCCTTACATAGATGTAATATGTCATACAAGCTCTGTGAGAATGTTACTTCATCTTATCAAAGCGTTATACAACAACACCCCATAGAAGTAATCCTTCATACAAGCTCTGTCAGAATGTTATTCATCTTCCCACAGAGTTGTACAACAACACCCCATAGATGTAATCCTTCTTACAAGCTCTGTGAGAATGTTACTTCATCTTATCAAAGAGTTATACAACAACACCCCATAGATGTAATCCTTCATACAAGTTCTGTGAGAATGTTACTTCATCTTATAACAGAGTTATAAAACAACACCTCATAGATGTAATCTGTCATACAAGCTCTGTGAGAATGTTACTTCATCTTACCACAGAGTTATACAACAACACTCCACAGAAGTAATCCTTCATACAAGCTCTGTGAGAATGTTCTTCATCTTCCCACAGAGTTATACAACAACACTCCATAGATGTAATCCTTCATACAAGCTGTGAGAGAATGTTACTTCATCTTACCACAGAGTTAACAACAACACCCCATATAAGTAATCCTTCTTACAAGCTCTGTGTGAATGTTACTTCATCTTAACAAAGCGTTATACAACAACACCCCATAGATGTAATCCTTCATACAAGCTCTGTGAGAATGTTACTTTATCTTTCCACAGAGTTATGCAAGAACACCTTATAGATGTAATCTGTCAGACAAGCTCTGTGAGAATGTTACTTCATCTTATCATAGCGTTATACAACAACACCCCATAGATGTAATCCTTCATACAAGCTCTGTGAGAATGATACTTCACCTTACCACAGAGTTATACAACAACACCTCATCGATGTAATTTGTTATACTAGCTCTGTGAGAATGTTAATTCATCTTACCACAGAGTTATACAACAACACCCCATAGATGTAATCCTTCTTACAAGCTCTGTGAGAATGTTACTTCATCTTACCACATAGTTATACAACAACACTCCATAGATGTAATCCTTCTTACAAGCTCTGTGAGAATGTTACTTCATCTTATCACAGAGTTAACAACAACACTCCGTAGATGTAATCCTTCATACAAGCTCTGTGAGACTGTTACTTCACCTTACCAAAGAGTTATCAACAACACTCCATAGATGCAATCCTTCATACAAGCTCTGTTGGAATGTTACTTCATCTTATCACAGAGTTAACAACAACACTCCATAGATGTAATCCTTCATACAAGCTCTGTGAGAATGTTACTTCATCTTACCACAGAGTTAACAACAACACCCCATAGATGTAATCCTTCTTACAAGCTCTGTGAGAATGTTACTTCATCTTATCACAGAGTTATACAACAACACTCCACAGAAGGAATCCTTCATACAAGCTCTGTGAGAATGTTACTTCATCTTATCAAAGCGTTATTCAACACCACCCCATAGAAGTAATCCTTCATACAAGCTCTGTGAAAATGTTCTTCATCTTCCCACAGAGTTATACAACAACACCCCATACATGTAATCCCTCTTACAAGCTCTGTGAGAATGTTACTTAATCTTATCAAAGCGTTATACAACAACACCCCATAGATGTAATCCTTCATACAAGTTCTGTGAGAATGTTACTTCATCTTATCACAGAGTTATAAAACAACACCTCATAGATGTAATCTGTGATACAAGCTCTGTGAGAATGTTACTTCATCTTACCACAGAGTTATACAACAACACTCCACAGAAGAAATCCTTCATACAAGCTCTGTGAGAATGTTCTTCATCTTCGCACAGAGTTATACAACAACACTCCATAGATGTAATCCTTCATACACGCTCTGTGAGAATGTTACTTCATCTTATCAAAGCGTTATACAACAACACCCTTCATACAAGCTCTGTGAGAATGGTACTTCATCTTACCACAGAGTTAACAACAACACCCCATAGATGTAATCCTTCATACAAGTTCTGTGAGAATGTTAATTCATCTTATCACAGAGTTATACTACAACACCTCATCGATGTAATCTGTCATACAAGCTCTGTGAGAATGTTACTTCATCTTACCACAGAGTTAAACAACAACACCCCATAGATGTAATCCTTCATACAAGCTGTGAGAATGTTACTTCATCGTACCACAGAGTTAACAACAACACCCCATATAAGAAATCCTTCTTACAAGCTCTGTGTGAATGTTACTTCATCTTAACAAAGCGTTATACAACAACACCCCATAGATGTAATCCTTCATACAAGCTCTGTGAGAATGTTACTTTATCTTACCACAGAGTTATACAAGAACACCTTATAGATGTAATTTGTCAGACAAGCTCTGTGAGAATGTTACTTCATCTTATCAAAGCGTTATACAACAACACCCCATAGATGTAATCCTTCATACAAGCTCTGTGAGAATGATACTTCATCTTACCACAGAGTTATACAACAACACCTCATCGATGTAATTTGTTATACAAGCTCTGTGAGAATGTTAATTCATCTTACCACAGAGTTATCAACAACACTCCATAGATGCAATCCTTCATACAAGCTCTGTGAGAATGTTACTTCATCTTACCACATAGTTATACAACAACACTCCATAGATGTAATGCTTCTTACAAGCTCTGTGAGAATGTTACTTCATCTTATCAAAGCGTTATACAACAACGCCCCCATAGATGTAATCCTTCTTACAAGCTCTGTGAGAATGTTACTTCATCTTACCACATAGTTATACAACAACACTCCATAGATGTAATCCTTCTTACAAGCTCTGTGAGAATGTTACTTCATCTTATCAAAGCGTTATTCAACAAACCCAATAGATGTAATCCTTCATACAAGCTCTGCGAGAATGTTACTTCCTCTTATCACAGAGTTAACAATAACACTCCGTAGATGTAATCCTTCATACAAGCTCTGTGAGACTGTTACTTCATCTTACCAAAGAGTTATCAACAACACTCCATAGATGCAATCCTTCATACAAGCTCTGTGAGAATGTTAATTCATCTTACCACAGAGTTATACAACAACACCTCATAGATGTAATCCTTCATACAAGCTCTATAAGAATGTTACTTCATCTTACCACAAAGTTATATTACAACACTCCATAGATGTAATCCTTCATACACGCTCTGTGAGAATGTTACTTCATCTTACCACAAAGTTATACAACAACACCCCATAGATGTAATCCTTCTTACAAGCTCTGTGAAAATGTTTCTTTATCTTACCTCATAGTTATACAACAACGCACCATAGATGTAATCCTTCTTACAAGCTCTGTGAGAATGTTACTTCATCTTATCAAAGCGTTATACAACAACACCCCATTGATGTAATCCTTCATACAAGCTCTGTGAGAATGTTACTTCATCTTATCAAAGCGTTATACAACAACACCCAATAGATGTAATCCTTCATACAAGTTCTGTGAGAATGTTAATTCATCTTATCATAGAGTTATACTACAACACCTCATCGATGTAATCTCACATACAAGCTCTGTGAGAATGTTACTTCATCTTACCACAGAGTTAAACAACAACACCCCATGGATGTAATCCTTCATACAAGCTGTGAGAGAATGTTACTTCATCTTACCTCAGAGTTAACAACAACACCCCATATAAGTAATCCTTCTTACAAGCTCTGTGTGAATGTTTCTTCATCTTAACAAAGCGTTATACAACAACACCCCATAGATGTAATCCTTCATACAAGCTCTGTGAGAATGTTACTTTATCTTACCACAGAGTTATACAAGAACACCTTATAGATATAATCTGTCATACAAGCTTTGTGAGAATGTTACTTCATCTTATCAAAGCGTTATACAACAACACCCCATAGATGTAATCCTTCATACAAGCTCTGTGAGAATGATACTTCATCTTACCACAGAGTTATACAACAACACACCCATAAATGTAATCCTTCATACAAGCTCTGTGAGAATGTTACTTCATCTTACCACAGAGTTATACAGCAACACTCCATAGAAGTAATCCTTCATACAAGCTCTGTGAAAATGTTCTTCATCTTACCACAGAGTTATACAACAACACACCATAGATGTAATCCTTCATATACGCTATGTGAGAATGTTACTTCATCTTACCACTTAGTTATACAACAACACCCCATAGATGTAATCCTTCTTACAAGCTCTGTGAGAATGTTACTTCATCTTATCAAATTGTTATACAACAAACCCCATAGATGTAATCCTTCATACAAGCTCTGTGAGAATGTTACTTCCTCTTATCACAGAGTTAACAACAACACTCCGTAGATGTAATCCTTCATACAAGCTCTGTGAGAATGTTACTTCATCTTATCACAGAGTTAACAACAACACTCCGTAGATGTAATCCTTCATACAAGCTCTGTGAGACTGTTACTTCATCTTACCAAAGAGTTATCAACAACACTCCATAGATGCAATCCTTCATACAAGCTCTGTTGGAATGTTACTTCATATTATCATAGAGTTAACAACAACACTCCAGAGATGTAATCCTTCATACAAGCTATGTGAGAATGTTGATTCATCTTACCACAGAGTTATACAACAATACCTCAGAGATGTAATCCTTCATACAATTTGTGAGAGAATGTTACTTCATCTTTCCACAGAGTTAACAACAACACCCCATAGAAGTAATCCTTCTTACAAGATCTGTGAGAATGTTACTTCATTTTATCAAAGCGTTATACAACAACACCCCATAGATGTAATCATTCATACAAGCTCTGTGAGAATGTTGCTTCATATTACCACAGAATTATACAACAACACCTCATAGATGTAATCCTTTATACAAGCTCTGTGAGAATGTTACTTCATCGTACCACAGAGATATACAAAAAATCATCATAGATGTAATCCTTCATACAAGCTCTGTGAGACTGGTGCTTCATCTTACCACAGAGTTAACAACAACATCCCATAGATGTAATCCTTCTTACAAGCTCTGTGAGAATGTTACTTCATCTTATCAAAGTGTTATACAACAACACCCCATAGATGTAATCCTTCATACAAGCTCTGCGAGAATGTTACTTCATCTTTCCAGAGTTATACAACAACACCCCATATATGTAATCCTTCATACAAGTTCTGTGAGAATGTTACTTCATCTTATCACAGAGTTATACAACAACACCCCATAGATGTAATCCTTCAAACAAGCTGTATGAGAATGTTACTTCATCTTACCACAAAGTTATACAACAACACTCCATAGATGTAATCCTTCATACACGCTCTGTGAGAATGTTACTTCATCTTACCAAATAGTTATACAACAACACCCCATGGATGTAATCCATCTTACAAGCTCTGTGAGAATGTTACTTCATCTTACCACATAGTTAAACAACAACACCCCATAGATGCAATCCTTCTTACAAGCTCTGTGAGAATGTTACTTCATCTTATCAAAGTGTTATATAACAACACCCCATAGATGTAATCCTTCATTCAAGCTCTATGAAAATGCTACTTCATCTTACCAGAGAGTTATACAACAACACCTCATAGATGTAATCTGTCATACAAGCTCTGTTAGAATGTTACTTTATCTTACCACAGAGTTAAACAACAACAGTCCATAGAAGTAATCCTTCATACAAGCTTTGTGAGAATGTTCTTCATCTTCCCACAGAGTTATAAAACAACACCCCATAGATGTAATCCTTCATACAAGCTCTGTGAGAATGTTGCTTCATCTTACCACAGAATTATACAACACCTCAGAGATGTAATCTGTCATACAAGCTCTGTGAGAATGTTACTTCATCTTACCACAGTTATACAACAACACTCCATAGAAGAAATCCTTCTTACAAGCTCTGTGAGAATGTAACTTCATCTTATCAAAGCGTTATACAACAACACCCCATAGATGTAATCCTTCATACAAGCTCTGTGAGAATGATACTTCATCTTACCATAGAGTTATGCAACAACACTCGATAGAAGTAATCCTTCATACAAGCTCTATGAGAATGTTAATTCATCGTACCACAGAGTTATACAACAACACCCCATAGATGTAATCTTTCATACAAGCTCTGTGAGAATTTTACTTCATATTACCACATAGTTATACAACAACACCCCATAGATGTAATCCTTCTTACAAACTCTGTGAGAATGTTACTTCATATTACCAAATAGTTATACAACAACACCCCATAGATGTAATCCTTCTTACAAGCTCTGTGAGAATGATACTTCATCTTATCAAATCGTTATACAACAATACCCCATAGATGTAATCCTTCATACAAGCTCTGTGAGAATGACAATTCATCTTACCACAGAGTTACATAACAACACCTCATTGATGTAATCTGTCATACAAGCTCTGTGAGAATGTTACTTCATCGTACCACAGAGTTATACAAAAAATCATCATAGATGTAATCCTTCATACAAGCTCTGTGAGAATGATACTTCATCTTATCACAGAATTATACAACAACACCTCATAGATGTAATCCTTCATACTAGCTCTGTGAAAATGTTAATTCATCGTACCACAGAGTTATGCAAAAAATCATCATAGATGTAATCCTTCATACAAGCTCTCTGAGAATGGTACTTCATCTTACCACAGAGTTAACAACAACACCCCATAGATGTAATCCTTCATACAAGCTGTGTTAGAAAGACACTTCATCTTACCACAGAGTTATACAACAACACCTCATTGATGTAATCTGTCATACAAGCTCTGTGAGAATGTTACTTCATCGTACCACAGATTTATACAAAAAATCATCATAGATGTAATCCTTCATACAAGCTCTGTGAGAATGATACTTCATCTTATCACAGAATTATACAACAACACCTCATAGAAGTAATCCTTCATACAAGCTCTGTGAGAATGTTCTTCATCTTCCCACAGAGTTATAAAACAACACCCCATAGATGTAATCCTTCATACAAGCTCTGTGAGAATGTTACTTCATCTTACCACAAAGTTATACAATAACACCCCATAGATGTAATCCTTCTTACAAGCTCTGTAAGAATGTTACTTCATCTTACCACAGAGTTATACAACAACACTCCATAGAAGTAATCCTTCATACAAGCTCTGTGAGAATCTTCTTCATCGTACCACAGAGATATACAAAAACACCCCATAGATGTAATCCTTCTTACAAGCTCTGTGAGAATGTTACTTCATCTTATCAAAGCGTTATACAACAACACCCCATAGATGTAATCCTTCTTACAAACTCTGTGAGAATGTTACTTCATATTACCAAATAGTTATACAACAACACCCCATAGATGTAATCCTTCTTACAAGCTCTGTGAGAATGATACTTCATCTTATCAAATCGTTATACAACAATACCCCATAGATGTAATCCTTCATACAAGCTCTGTGAGAATGACACTTCATCTTACCACAGAGTTACATAACAACACCTCATTGATGTAATCTGTCATACAAGCTCTGTGAGAATGTTACTTCATCGTACCACAGAGTTATACAAAAAATCATCATAGATGTAATCCTTCATACAAGCTCTGTGAGAATGATACTTCATCTTATCACAGAATTATACAACAACACCTCATAGATGTAATCCTTCATACTAGCTCTGTGAAAATGTTAATTCATCGTACCACAGAGTTATGCAAAAAATCATCATAGATGTAATCCTTCATACAAGCTCTCTGAGAATGGTACTTCATCTTACCACAGAGTTAACAACAACACCCCATAGATGTAATCCTTCATACAAGCTGTGTTAGAAAGACACTTCATCTTACCACAGAGTTATACAACAACACCTCATTGATGTAATCTGTCATACAAGCTCTGTGAGAATGTTACTTCATCGTACCACAGATTTATACAAAAAATCATCATAGATGTAATCCTTCTTACAAGCTCTGTAAGAATGTTACTTCATCTTACCACAGAGTTATACAACAACACTCCATAGAAGTAATCCTTCATACAAGCTCTGTGAGAATGTTCTTCATCGTACCACAGAGATATACAAAAACACCCCATAGATGTAATCCTTCTTACAAGCTCTGTGAGAATGTTACTTCATCTTATCAAAGCGTTATACAACAACACCCCATAGATGTAATCCTTCATACAAGCTCTGTGAGAATGTTACTTCATCTTTCCACAGAGTTATACAACAACACCTCATAGATGTAATCTGTCATACAAGCTCTGTGAGAATGTTACTTCATCTTACCACAGAGTTATACAACAACACTCCATAGAAGTAATCCTTCATACAAGCTCTGTGAGAATGTTAATTCATCTTACCACAGAGTTATACAACAACACCCCATAGATGTAATCCTTCATACAAGCTCTGTGAGAATGTTACTTCATCTTACCACAAAGTTATACAACAACACTCCATAGATATAATCCTTCCTACATGCTCTGTGAGAATGTTACTTCATCTTACCACTTAGTTATACAACAACACCCCATAGATGTAATCCTTCTTACAAGCTCTGTGAGGATGTTACTTCATCTTACCACATAGTTATACAACAACACCCCATAGATGTAATCCTTCTTACAAGCTCTGTGAAAATGTTACTTCATCTTATCAAAGCGTTATACAACAACACCCCATAGATGTAATCCTTCATACAAGCTCTGTGAGAATGTTACTTCATCTTACCAGAGAGTTATACAACAACACTCCATAGAAGTAATCCTTCATACAAGCTCTCTTAGAAAGTTAATTCATCTTACTACAGAGTTACACAACAACACCCCATAGATGTAATCCTTCGTACAAGCTCTGTGAGAATGTTACTTCATCTTACCACAAAGTTATACAACAACACCTTCTAGATGTAATCTGTCATTCAAGCTCTGTGAGAATGTTACTTCATCTTACCACAGAGTTATACAACAACACTCCATAGAAGTAATCCTTCATACAAGCTCTGTTAGAAAGTTAATTCATCTTACTACAGAGTTACACAACAACACCCCATAGATGTAATCCTTCGTACAAGCTCTGTGAGAATGTTACTTCATCTTACCACAAAGTTATGAAACAACAACTCCATAGATGTAATCCTTCATACACGCTCTGTGAGAATGTTACTTCATCTTACCACATAGTTAAACAACAACACCCCATAGATGTAATCCTTCTTACAAGCTCTGTGAGAATGTTACTTCATCTTAATACTTAGTTATACAACAACACCCCATAGATGTAATCCTTCTTACAAGCTCTGTTAGAATTTTACTTCATCTTATCAATGCTTTATACAACAACACCCCATAGATATAATCTTTCATACAAGCTCTGTGAGAAAGTTGCTTCATCTTACCACAGAATTATACAACACCTCAGAGATATAATCTGTCATACAAGCTCTGTGAGAATGTTACTTCATCTTACCACAGTTATACAACAACACTCCATAGAAGTAATCCTTCATACAAGCTCTGTGAGAATGTTCTTCATCGTACCACAGATATATACAAAAACACCCCATAGATGTAAGACTTCTTACAAGCTCTGTGAGAATGATACTTCATCTTACCATAGAGTTATACAACAACACTCGATAGAAGTAATCCTTCATACAAGCTCTATGAGAATGTTAATTCATCGTACCACAGAGTTATACAACAACACCCCATAGATGTAATCTTTCATACAAGCTCTGTGAGAATTTTACTTCATATTACCACATAGTTATACAACAACACCCCATAGATGTAATCCTTCTTTCAAACTCTGTGAGAATGTTACTTCATCTTACCAAATAGTTATACAATAACACCCCATAGATGTAATCCTTCTTACAAGCTCTGTGAGAATGATACTTCATCTTATCAAATCGTTATACAACAATACCCCATAGATGTAATTCTTCATACAAGCTCTGTGAGAATGACACTTCATCTTACCACAGCGTTACATAACAACACCTCATTGATGTAATCTGTCATACAAGCTCTGTGAGAATGTTACTTCATCGTACCACAGAGTTATACAAAAAATCATCATAGATGTAATCCTTCATACAAGCTCTGTGAGAATGATACTTCATCTTATCACAGAATTATACAACAACACCTAATAGATGTAATCCTTCATACTAGCTCTGTGAAAATGTTAATTCATCGTACCACAGAGTTATGCAAAAAATCATCATAGATGTAATCCTTCATACAAGCTCTCTGAGAATGGTACTTCATCTTACCACAGAGTTAACAACAACACCCCATAGATGTAATCCTTCATACAAGCTGTGTTAGAATGACACTTCATCTTACCACAGAGTTATACAACAACACCTCATTGATGTAATCTGTCACACAAGCTCTGTGAGAATATTACATCATCGTACCACAGAGTTATACAAAAAATCATCATAGATGTAATCCTTCATACAAGCTCTGGGAGAATGATACTTCATCTTATCACAGAATTATACAACAACACCTCATAGAAGTAATCCTTCATACAAGCTCTGTGAGAATGTTCTTCATCTTCCCACAGAGTTATAAAGCAACACCCCATAGATGTAATCCTTCATACAAGCTCTGTGAGAATGTTACTTCATCTTACCACAAGTATACAACAACACCCCATAGATGTAATCCTTCTACAAGCTCTGTGAGAATGTTACTTCATCTTACCAGTTATACAACAACACTCCATAGAAGTGAGAATGTTACTTCATCTTACCATTATACAAGATGTAATCTGCTCTGTGAGAATGTTACTTCATCTTACCACAGAGTTATACAACAACACCCCATAGATGTAATCCTTCTTACAAGCTCTGTGAGAATGTTACTTCATCTTATCAAAGAGTTATACAACAACACCCCATAGATGTAATCCTTCATACAAGCTCTGTGAGAATGTTACTTCATCTTACCACAGAGTTATACAACAACACCTCATAGATGTAATCTGTCATACAAGCTCTGTGAGAATGTTACTTCATCTTACCACAGAGTTATACAACAACACTCCATAGAAGTAATCCTTCATACAAGCTCTGTGAGAATGTTAATTCATCTTACCACAGAGTTATACAACAACACCCCATAGATGTAATCCTTACGCTCTGTGTAGAATGTTACTTCATCTTACCACAAGTTATACAACAACACCCCATAGATGTAATCCTTCTTACAAGCTCTGTGAGAATGTTACTTCATCTTACCAAAGTTATACAACAACACCCCATAGATGTAATCCTTCTACAAGCTCTGTGAAATGTTACTTCATCTTATCAGAGTTATACAACAACACCCCATAGATGTAATCTGTCATACAAGCTCTGTGAGAATGTTACTTCATCTTACCACAGAGTTATACAACAACACTCCATAGAAGTAATCCTTCATACAAGCTCTGTTAGAAAGTTAATTCATCTTACCACAGAGTTACACAACAACACCCCATAGATGTAATCCTTCGTACAAGCTCTGTGAGAATGTTACTTCATCTTACCACAAAGTTATACAACAACAACTCCATAGATGTAATCCTTCATACACGCTCTGTGAGAATGTTACTTCATCTTACCAAATAGTTAAACAACAACACCCCATAGATGTAATCCTTCTTACAAGCTCTGTGAGAATGTTACTTCATCTTAATACTTAGTTATACAACAACACCCCATAGATGTAATCCTTCTTACAAGCTCTGTGAGAATTTTACTTCATCTTATCAATGCTTTATACAACAACACCCCATAGATGTAATCCTTCATACAAGCTCTGTGAGAATGTTACTTCATCTTACCACAGAGTTATACAACAACACCTCATAGATGTAATCTGTCATACAAGCTCTGTGAGAATGTTACTTCATCTTACCACAGAGTTATACAACAACACCCCATAGAAGTAATCCTTCATACAAGCTCTGTGAGAATGTTAATTCATCTTACCACAGATACAACAACACCCCATAGATGTAATCCTTCATACAAGCTCTGTGAGAATGTTACTTCATCTTACCACAGAGTTATACAACAACACCTCATAGAAGTAATCTTCACAAGCTAGAATGTTACTTCATCTTACATTATACAAGCTCCTTCATACAAGCTCTGTGAGAATGTTAATTCATCTTACCACAGAGTTATACAACAACACCCCATAGATGTAATCCTTCATACAAGCTCTGTGAGAATGTTACTTCATCTTACCACAAAGTTATACAACAACACTCCATAGATGTAATCCTTCCTACATGCTCTGTGAGAATGTTACTTCATCTTACCACTTAGTAATACAACAACGCCCCATAGATGTAATCCTTCTTACAAGCTCTGTGAGGATGTTACTTCATCTTACCACATAGTTATACAACAACACCCCATAGATGTAATCCTTCTTACAAGCTCTGTGAAAATGTTACTTCATCTTATCAAAGCGTTATACAACAACACCCCATAGATGTAATCCTTCATACAAGCTCTGTGAGAATGTTACTTCATCTTACCAGAGAGTTATACACAACACTCCATAGAAGAAATCCTTCATACAAGCTCTGTTAGAAAGTTAATTCATCTTACCACAGAGTGTAATCCTTCGTACAAGCTCTGTGAGAATGTTACTTCATCTTACCACAAAGTTATACAACAACACCTTCTAGATGTAATCTGTCATACAAGCTCTGTGAGAATGTTACTTCATCTTACCACAGAGTTATACAACAACACTCCATAGAAGTAATCCTTCATACAAGCTCTGTTAGAAAGTTAATTCATCTTACCACAGAGTTACACAACAACACCCCATAGATGTAATCCTTCGTACAAGCTCTGTGAGAATGTTACTTCATCTTACCACAAAGTTATACAACAACACCTTCTAGATGTAATCTGTCATACAAGCTCTGTGAGAATGTTACTTCATCTTACCACAGAGTTATACAACAACACTCCATAGAAGTAATCCTTCATACAAGCTCTGTTAGAAAGTTAATTCATCTTACCACAGAGTTACACAACAACACCCCATAGATGTAATCCTTCGTACAAGCTCTGTGAGAATGTTACTTCATCTTACCACAAAGTTATAAAACAACAACTCCATAGATGTAATCCTTCATACACGCTCTGTGAGAATGATACTTCATCTTACCACATAGTTAAACAACAACACCCCATAGATGTAATCCTTCTTCCAAGCTCTGTGAGAATGTTACTTCATCTTAATACTTAGTTATACAACAACACCCCATAGATGTAATCCTTCTTACAAGCTCTGTTAGAAAGTTAATTCATCTTACCACAGAGTTACACAACAACACCCCATAGATGTAATCCTTCGTACAAGCTCTGTGAGAATTTTACTTCATCTTATCAATGCTTTATACAACAACACCCCATAGATGTAATCCTTCATACAAGCTCTGTGAGAATGTTACTTCATCTTACCACAGAGTTATACAACAACACCTCATAGATGTAATCTGTCATACAAGCTCTGTGAGAATGTTACTTCATCTTATCAAAGCGTTATACAACAACACCCCATAGATGTAATCCTTCTTACAAGCTCTGTGACAATGTTACTTCATCTTATCAAAGCGTAATACAACAACACCCCATAAATGTAATCCTTCATACAAGCTCTGTGAGAATGTTACTTCATCTTAATACATAGTTAAACAACAACACCCTATAGATGTAATCCTTCTTACAAGCTTTGTGAGAATGTTACTTCATCTTATCAAACCGTTATACAACACCCCATGGATGTAATCCTTCATACAAGCTCTGTGGAAATGTTACTTCATCTTACCACAGAGTTATACAACAACACCTCATAGATGTAATCTCTCATACAAGCTCTGTGAGAATAATACTTCATCTAGCCACAGAGTTATACAACAACACTCCATAGAAGTAATCCTTCATACAAGCTCTGTGAGAATGTTCTTCATCTTACCACAGAGTTATACAACAACACCTATAGATGTAATCCTTCATACACGCTCTGTGAGAATATTACTTCATCTTATCAAAGCGTTATACAAGAACACCCCATAGATGTAATCCTTCATACAAGCTCTGTGAAAATGTTACTTCATCTTACCACAGAGTCATACAACAACACCTCATAGATATAATCTGTCACACAAGCTCTGTGAGAATGTTACTTCATCTTACCACAGAGTTAAACAACAACACCCCATAGATGTAATCCTTCATACAAGCTGTGAGAGAATGTTACTTCATCTTACCACAGAGTTAACAACACCCCATAGAATTTATCCTTCTTACAAGCTCTGTGAGAATGTTACTTCATCTTATCAAAGCGTTATACAACAACACCCCATAGATGTAATCCTTCATACAAGCACTGTGAGAATGTTCCTTCATCTTACCACAGAATTATACAACAACACCTCTTAGATGTAATCCTTCATACAAGCTCTGTGAGAATGTTACTTCATCGTACCACAGAGTTATACAAAAAATCATCATAGATGTAATCCTTCATACAAGCTCTGTGAGAATGTTACTTCATCTTATCACAGAGTTAACAACAACACTCCATAGATGTAATCCTTCATACAAGCTCTGTATGAATGTTGCTTCATCTTATCACAGAATTAACAACAACACTCCATAGATGTAATCCTTCATACAAGCTCTGTGAGAAAGTTACTTCGTCTTATCACATAGTTAACAACAACACTCCATAGATGGAATCCTTCATACAAGCTCTGTGAGAATGTTACTTCATCTTTCCACAGAGTTATACAACAACACTCCATAGATGTAATCCTTCATACACGCTCTGTGAGAATGTTACTTCAAATTACCAAAGAGTTAACAACAACACTCCATTGATGTAATCTTTCATACAAGCTCTGTGAGAATGTTACTTTATCTTACCAGAGAGTTATACAACAACACTCCATAATATGTAATCTTTCATACAAGCTCTGTGAGAATGTTACTTCATCTTATCACAGAGTTATACAACAACACCTCATTGATGTAATCTGTCATACAAGCTCTGTGAGAATGTTACTTCATCTTACCACAGAGTTATACAAAACTCCATTGAAGTAATCCTTCATACAAGCTCTGAGAATGTCCTTCATATTACCACAAAGTTATACAACAACACTCCATAGATGTAATCCTTCATACAAGCTCTGTGAGAATGATACTTCAGCTTACCACAAAGTTATACAAAAACACTCCATAGATGTAATCCTTCATACACGCTCTGTGAGAATGTTACTTCATCTTACCACATAGTTATACAACAACACCCAATAGATGTAATCCTTCTTACAAACTCTGTGAGAATGTTACTTCATCTTATCAAAGCGTTATACAACAACACCCCATAGATGTAATCCTTCATAAACGCTCTGTGAGAATGTTAATTCATCTTACCACAGAGTTATACAACAACACCCCATAGATGTAATCCTTCGTACAAGCTGTATGTATATTCTGTATGCTGTATTTATATTATGCTATGTATATTATGTATGTGCTCCATTTATGTATTATTTATTTAGCCTAGCTAGTAGCGTGTGGCAATGTATTTATCAATGTTCCACATGCTTAATTAATGTGCCTGGCGACGTATGGAAGCTGCTAATGTATCACTTGCCATACGTCGTCTATAGAGCAGTTGACCAGCGGACAGGCTGAAGAGCGCTACTCCCCTTGTGTACATATCTCTTATCCAGTAAATCGAACCTACAAAATCTATACAGGTGTTTGTGTTCGCTCCTGTATATTGAACTTATTACCCAGAACACGAACACGGCGCAGTGAACCGGTTTTACTGGATAATTACGAGTGACAGTGCAAAGTTTGTGGAAAGCCGGCTTATGTACCCCTTGCCCTGTGTCAACCGCCGCCCGCCACCCCTCCTCGAAGAATTTAGCAACTTTGAGCAGTGTCAGTGACAGTGATTTTCTGTGAAGTGTTTAGTGCATTGTGTGTTTCGTGCCATACATGTGTGACCTTGTTCTAAAGGATTCCCAAGGTACACGGCATGTTCTGGGCATTTGTAAGGAGTAGACTTGAGTACACCTCCCCTCGCGAAGCCTGGAGGGTAACTGCCGCTAGTCGTCGTCTCCACCCCCCCTCACAGCGTCGTCTCCACACCCCTTCACAGCTCGAGGCGGGACGCTCTCGCCCGCCTGGCACACACACATACATGTACTAACACACTGACATCGGCGATTGCCTTATATATATTTTATATATATAATCTACTTCTCTGTGTATTTAATTAATTTTTTGTCTGAGATCTTGTTGATACGACGGGCTGACCGGTCAACACTGATTTAGACACAGTACACAGATGAAGTAGTTATGTCTCGTGCCTTACGTAGCCGTGGAGCCAGCGCCCGGATGAGTCAGTCGGATGATAGCTCCGCAGAGATGGATGACCAGGCTGACCATGACGCCCCAGCTACCACAACATCGCGCAGCCCTTCACCTCGATATTCAGCGTTGTCTCCAGAGATAATTGCTTTAATGGAGTTTATGAGAGATGAAAGGCGCGAGGATGAAGCTAACAGACGTGCGGCAGACGAACGCAGAAGACAAGCAGAGGCAGAGAGAGACCACCAACGGAGATTGGAAGACAGTGCACGGTTTGAAGCTTTGATATCTCGCCTCACTGTTAACCAAGCCACTGGCTCTAACACTGCCTCGGTACTGAATGGTTCAGATACCTCATCAATGCTCTCTTCACGCCCACCAGCCCCACCTAAAGCAGCTGCTCAAACACCGCCCATCTTGAAGCCTGATGTGAATTTCCAGACTTTTCGTGAATGGCGGCGACGGTGGACTGATTATGCTACAATGGTGGATCTCCAGAGTTTGTCACAGCCTAAACAACTCATCCAGCTGCGTATGTGCCTGTCCTTGGAAATTCAGCGTGTCTTAGAACATACGCTGCAGGTACCTCCGACCTCTTCGCTGTCTGTAGAGGAGGTACTGGACATTCTACAACGGCACATCAAAGGACAGCAGAATGAAGCTCTGCGCAGGAGGGAATTGTTTAGCTGCAGACAGATGGAGGGTGAGACTTTTGACGCCTTTTATGTACGTCTTAAGAGAGCCTCGGAAGAGGTAGATATATGTCTAGGCCACCACCAGCAGTGCGAGGAGACCCAGTTGAAGCAGGTGATCCTGATGGGTGTTAAGGACGAGGAACTTGTCCAACGCCTCACCTCCCTCGACTCTTCCTCTTCTCTCAAGGATGTGTTGACGATATGTCGCTCCTATGAGGCTGCCAGGTGTGCCACCTCTGCCATCCGAGCTCCCCCTACAGCTGTACGCGCTGTGTCCCGGTACAAGAAGGACAAGAAGTCTGCTCCTACGCCTTCGCCCACCACGTCCACGCCCGGTTCATTTTGTAACAACTGTGGTAAGCAGCACGGAACACAGGTGTGTCCAGCTGCTGAGTCTACATGCAACAGTTGTGACCGTAAGGGCCACTGGTCACTCACAGTACGGTGCCCAGCCAAACGCGTCCAGTGCAATGTGTGCGGTCGTCTGGGCCACTATGACAAGTGTTGCCCTTCCAACAAACCCAAGGGACAGCGTCGGCGGAAGCTTCAGCGCCCTTCCACCAGTGAGGGCCGCCCACAGTCATCCAATGAGAAGCGTGACGACCCTGGACAACGCTCGAGCCATATTAGGAATGTGTGCTCCCCCTCGCGTCCCAGGACCAAAGTCCCCCAGTACATCAGCGTCATCGTGACCTACGGCGGTGTGTCATCCCGTCTTCAGATGTTGCCCGACACCGGCGCTGATGCTACAGTCATCGGTCCCCAACATTTGCAATGCTTGGGGCTCTCTCCAAGTGATCTAGGACCGCCCCCCAAGGATCTCCGCTTTACGGCAGATGGTTCACAGATGACCCCGGCCCTAGGTTCACTCTATGCACATGTCACCTTTGGCAACAGGTCGTGTCAAGCCTGGGTTGACGTGCATAATGGTGTCCCGACTCCTTTGCTGTCCTACAGACATTGCCAAGAGTTGGCCATCATCTCCCAGGACTTCCCAACACCGATTCTCGAGGTAAAATACGCCAACAGGGTGCACGAAGGGAGCAGCAACTACCCTGCTGCCGCCCTACCCCTACCTCTGGCCAGTGACACCTCTCCTTCGGTAGTTGTCCCTGCTGCTTCAAGTCTCCACGCCTTGGCTCGCCTCCACGACAGTCACTGTGGAGCCGAGGCCACCAAACGGCGTGCAAGACAGATTGTGTCCCGGCCTGGCATCGACCCCGACATCTCCAATGCTGTCCAGGTGTGTAAGCCCCGCCACGTATTACAACCCAGCCAGCAGCAGGAACCCTTCATGAGTGACGACAACCCCACCCGCCCCTTTGAGTCTGTGTCGGCCGACTTTTTCTCTGTGTCAGGAAAGTCCTTCCTTGTTATCGTCGACCGTCTCTCTGGTTGGCCGGTTGTCATCAAGTGCGGTAATGACACGACGTCTGCCGCCACCATCAGCAAGTTCCGCCACTACTTCCGTGATGTGGGCGTTCCTGTGAGCCTGCGAACCGACGGAGGGCCTCAGTTCACAAGCCGGGACTTTGCTGTGTTCCTTGACCGATGGGGAGTCCGGCATGTGTTGTCATCGCCCCATTACCCGCAGTCCAACGGCCACGCTGAGGCTACTGTCAAATCCCTGAAGCACCTCATCCTTAAGGTGGCCCCTTCTGGGAACATTGACTGCGAGGCCTTCGACCGGGGTCTTCTTGAACTCCGCAACACACCTAACTACACCGGACGCTCCCCTGCTCACCCTCAATCTTTCTCTAAGGAGTGGCAGGCCAAGACAGAGGATTGTGATCGCCGAGCCGCCGAACGTGTTCAGGACGTCGTCGCCCGCTACAACGACCACGCCCATTCTCTCCCCAGGTTGAGTGTCGGCACCCAAGTCCGTGTTCAGGACCCGACCTCCCTACGTTGGGACAAAGTAGGCGTAGTCATGGGTCTCGGTAGGTCACGGGACTACCAGGTGCGGTTACCCAGTGGTCGTGTGTGGTGGAGGAACCGCCGTTTTCTCCGCCCCGTAACAATGTCTTCTGCTGACCCCGCCACCAGTGTTGAGTCCCATACCCTTCCCAGTGATCTAGTCCCTCGACGCTCAGAACGGATCCAAAAGAAAAGGTCCGCTCAAGACTTTGCTATGAGCGTATAGGGGGGAGGGAGGTGTATGTATATTCTGTATGCTGTATTTATATTATGCTATGTATATTATGTATGTGCTCCATTTATGTATTATTTATTTAGCCTAGCTAGTAGCGTGTGGCAATGTATTTATCAATGTCCCACATGCTTAATTAATGTGCCTGGCGACGTATGGAAGCTGCTAATGTATCACTTGCCATACGTCGTCTATAGAGCAGTTGACCAGCGGACAGGCTGAAGAGCGCTACTCCCCTTGTGTACATATCTCTTATCCAGTAAATCGAACCTACAAAATCTATACAGGTGTTTGTGTTCGCTCCTGTATATTGAACTTATTACCCAGAACACGAACACAAGCTCTGTGAGAATGTTACTTCATCTTACCACAAAGTTATACGACAACACTCCAAAGATGTAATCCTTCATACAAGCTCTGTGAGAATGTTGCTTCATCATGCCACACAGTTATACAACAACACCTCATAGATGTAATCTGTCATACAAGCTCTGCGAGAATGATACTTCATCTTACCACAGAGTTAACAACAACACTCCATAAATGTAACCTTTCATACAAGCTCTGTGAGAATGTTACTTCATCTTACCACAGACTTATACAACAACACTCCATAGATGTAATCCTTCATACAAGCTCTGTGAGAATATTACTTCATCGTACCACAGAGATATACAACAACACTCCATAGATGTAATCCTTCATAAAAGCTCTGTGAGAATGTTACTTCATCTTACCACAAAGTTATACAACAACACTCCATAGATGTAAACCTTCATACACACTCTGTGAGAATGTTACTTCATCTTACCACAAAGTTATACAACAACACCCCATAGATGTAATCCTTCTTACAAGCTCTGTGAGAATGTTACTTCATCTTACCACATACTTATACAACAACACCCCATAGATGTAATCCTTCTAACAAGCTCTGTGAGAATGTTACTTCTTCTTATCAAAGCATTATACAACAACACCCCATAGATGTAATCCTTCATACAAGCTCTGTGAGAATGTTACTTCATCTTACCAGAGAGTTATACAACAACACCATATAGATGTAATCTGTCATACAAGCTCTGTGAGAATGTTACTTCATCTTACCACAGAGTTATACAACAACACTCCATAGAAGTAATCCTTCATACAAGCTCTGGGAGAATGTTAATTCATCTTACCACAGAGTTATACAACAACACCCCATAGATGTAATCCTTCTTACAAGCTCTGTGAGAATGGTACTTAATCTTAATACATAGTTATACAACAAAACCCCATAGATGTAATTTTTCTTACAAGCTCTGTGAGAATGTTACTTCATCTAATCAAAGCGTTATACAACAACACCCCATAGATGTAATCCTTCATACAAGCCCTGTGGGAATGTTACTTCATCTTACCTCAGAGTTATCAAACAACACCTCATAGATGTAATCTGTCATACAAGCTCTGTGAGAATGTTACTTCATCTTACCACAGAGTTATACAACAACACCCCATAGATGTAATCCTTCTTACAAGCTCTGTGAGAATGATACTTCATCTTATCAAAGTGTTATACAACATCACCCCATAGATGTAATCCTTCATACAAGCTCTGTGAGAATGTTACTTCATATTACCAGAGAGTTATACAACATCACCTTATAGATGTAATCTGTCATACAAGCTCTGTGAGAATGTTACATCATCTTACCACAGATTTATACAACAACACTCCATGGAAGTAATCCTTCATACAAGCTCTGTGAGAATGTTAATTCATCTTACCACAGAGTTATACAACAACACCCCATAGATGTAATCCTTCATACAAGCTCTGTGAGAATGTTACTTCATCTTAATACATAGTTATACAACAACAACCGATAGATGTAATCCTTCTTATAATCTCTGTGAGAATGTTACTTCATCTTATCAAAGCGTTATACAACAACACCCCATAGATGTAATCCTTCATACAAGCTCTGTGAGAATATTACTTCATCTTACCACACAGTTATACAACAACACCCCATAGATGTAATCCTTCTTACAAGCTCTGTGAGAATGTTACTTCATCTTATCAAAGCGTTATACAACAACACCTCATAGATGTAATCTGTCATACAAGCTCTGTGAGAATGTTACTTCATCTTATCAAAGCGTTATACAACAACACCCCCATAGATGTAATCCTTCTTACAAGCTCTGTGAGAATGTTACTTCATCTTATCAAAGCGTTCTACAACAACACCCCATAGATGTAATCCTTCATACAAGCTCTGTGAGAATCTTACTTCATCTTACTAGAGAGTTATACAACAACACTCCATAGATGTAATCTGTCATACAAGCTCTGTGAGAATGTTACTTCATCTTACCGCAGAGTTATACAACAACACTCCATAGATGTAAT
The DNA here is from genome assembly GCF_018991925.1 of Homarus americanus. Taxonomy (NCBI): domain Eukaryota; kingdom Metazoa; phylum Arthropoda; class Malacostraca; order Decapoda; family Nephropidae; genus Homarus; species Homarus americanus. The sequence continues at coordinate 35,439 of NW_024712394.1, forward strand.
CCTTCATACAAGCTCTGTGAGAATGTTACTTCATCTTACCACAAAGTTATACAACAACACTCAATAGATGTAATCCTTCATACACGCTCTGTGAGAATGTTACTTCATTTTACCACATAGTTATACAACAACACCCCATAGATGTAATCCTTCTTACAAACTCTGTGAGAATGATACTTCATCTTACCACAGAGTTATACAACAACACTCCATAAAAGTAATCCTAATTACAAGCTCTGTGAGAATATTACTTCATCTTGTCAAAGCGTTATACAACACCCCATAGATGTAATCCTTCATACAAGCTCTGTGGGAATGTTAGTTCATCTTACCACAGAGTTATACAACAACACCTCATTGATGTAATCTGTCATACAAGCTCTGTGAGAATGTTACTTCATCTTACCACAGAGTTATACAACAACACCCCATAGATGTAATCCTTCTTACAAGCTCTGTGAGAATGTTACTTCATCTTACCACATACTTATACAACAACACCCCATAGATGTAATCCTTCTAACAAGCTCTGTGAGAATGTTACTTCTTCTTATCAAAGCATTATACAACAACACCCCATAGATGTAATCCTTCACACAAGCTCTGTGAGAATGTTACTTCATCTTACCAGAGAGATATACAACAACACCATATAGATGTAATCTGTCGTACAAGCTCTGTGAGAATGTAACTTCATCTTACCACAGAGTTATACAACAACACTCCATAGAAGTAATCCTTCATACAAGCTCTGGGAGAATGTTAATTCATCTTACCACAGAGTTATACAACAACAACCCATAGATGTAATCCTTCTTACAAGCTCTGTGAGAATGGTACTTAATCTTAATACATAGTTATACAACAAAACCTCATAGATGTAATTTTTCTTACAAGCTCTGTGAGAATGTTACTTCATCTAATCAAAGCGTTATACAACAACACCCCATAGATGTAATCCTTCATACAAGCCCTGTGGGAATGTTGCTTCATCTTACCTCAGAGTTATCAAACAACACCTCATAGATGTAATCTGTCATACAAGCTCTGTGAGAATGTTACTTCATCTTACCACAGAGTTATACAACAACACCCCATAGATGTAATCCTTCATACAAGCTCTGTGAGAATGTTACTTCATATTACCAGAGAGTTATACAACAACACCTTATAGATGTAATCTGTCATACAAGCTCCGTGAGAATGTTACATCATCTTACCACAGATTTATACAACAACACTCCATGGAAGTATTCCTTCATACAAGCTCTGTGAGAATGTTAATTCATCTTACCACAGAGTTATACAACAACACCCCATAGATGTAATCCTTCATACAAGCTCTGTGAGAATGTACCCTCATCTTACCACAAAGTTATACAACAACACACCATAGATGTAATCCTTCTTACAAGCTCTGTGAGAATGTTAGTTCATCTTAATACATAGTTATACAACAACAACCGATAGATGTAATCCTTCTTATAATCTCTGTGAGAATGTTACTTCATCTTATCACAGCGTTATACAACAACACCCCATAGATGTAATCCTTCATACAACCTCTGTGAGAATATTACTTCATCTTACCACACAGTTATACAACAACACCCCATAGATGTAATCCTTCTTACAAGCTCTGTGAGAATGTTACTTCATCTTATCACAGCGTTATACAACAACACCCCATAGATGTAATCCTTCATACAAGCTCTGTGAGAATGTTACTTCATCTTACCTCAGAGTTATACAACAACACCTCATAGATGTAATCTGTCATACAAGCTCTGTGAGAATGTTACTTCATCTTATCAAAGCGTTATACAACAACACCCCATATATGTAATCCTTCATACAAGCTCTGTGAGAATCTTACTTCATCTTACCAGAGAGTTATACAACAACACCTTATCGATGTAATCTGTCATACAAGCTCTGTGAGAATGTTCATCTTACCGCAGAGTTATACAACAACACTCCATAGATGTAATCCTTCATACAAGCTCTGTGAGAATGTTACTTCATCTTACCACAAAGTTATACAACAACACTCAATAGATGTAATCCTTCAAACACGCTCTGTGAGAATGTTACTTCATCTTACCACATAGTTATACAACAACACCCCATAGATGTAATCCTTCTTACAAACTCTGTGAGAATGTTACTTCATCTTACCACAGAGTTATACAACAACACTCCATAAAAGTAATCCTAATTACAAGCTCTGTGAGAATATTACTTCATCTTAATACAAAGTTATACAACAACACACCATAGATGTAATCCTTCTTACAAGCTCTGTGAGAATGTTACTTCATCTTGTCAAAGCGTTATACAACACCCCATAGATGTAATCCTTCATACAAGCTCTGTGGGAATGTTACTTCATCTTACCACAGAGTTATACAACAACACCTCATAGATGTAATCTGTCATACAAGCTCTGTGAGAATGTTACTTCATCTTACCACAGAGTTATACAACAACACTCCATAGAAGTAATCCTTCATACAAGTTCTGTGAGAATGTTCTTCATCTCACCACAGAGTTATACAACAACACTCCATAGATGTAATCCTTCATACACGCTCTGTGAGAATGTTACTTCATCTTATCAAAGCGTTATACAACAACACCCCATAGATGTAATCCTTCATACAAGCTCTGTGAAAATGTTACTTCATCTTACTACAGAGTTATACAACAACACCTCATAGATGTAATTCTTCATACAAGCTCTGTGAGAATGTTACTTCATCGTACCACAGAGTTATACAAAAAATAATCATAGATGTAATCCTTCATACAAGTTCTGTGAGAATGGTACTTCATTTTACCACAGAGTTAACAACAACACCCCATAGAAGTAACCCTTCTTACAAACTCTGTGAGAATGTTACTTAATCTTATCAAAGTGTTATACCACAACACCCCATAGATGTAATCCTTCATACAAGCCCTGTGAGAATGTTGCTTCATCTTACCAGAGAATTATACAACAACACCTCATAGACGTAATCCTTCATACAACCTCTGTGAGAATGTTACTTCATCGTACCACAGAGTTATACAAAAAATCATCATGGATGTAATCCTTCATACACGCCCTGTGAGAATGGTACTTCATCTTACCACAGAGTTATACAGTAACACCCCATAGATGTAATTCTTCATACAATCTCTGTGAGAATGTTACTTCATCTTATCACAGAGTTAACAACATCACTCCATAGATGTAATCCTTCATACAAGCTCTGTGAGAAGGTTATTTCATCTTTTCACACAGTTTAAAACAACACTCCATCGATGTAATCCTTCACACAAGCTCTGTGTGAATGTCCTTCATCTTACCGCAGAGTTATGCAACAACACTCCTTAGATGTAACCCTCCATACAAGATCTGTGAGAATGTTACTTCATCGTACCACAGAGATATACAACAACACTCCATAGATGTAATCCTTCATACAAGCTCTGTGAGAATGTTTCTTCATCTTACCACAAAGTTATACAACAACACTCCTTAGATGTAACCCTCCATACAAGATCTGTGAGAATGTTACTTCATCGTACCACAGAGATATACAACAACACTCCATAGATGTAAACCTTCATACACGCTCTGTGAGAATGTTACTTCATCTAACTACAGAGTTATACAACAACACTCCATGGAAGTAATCCTTCATACAAGCTCTGTGAGAATGTTAATTCATCTTACCACAGAGTTATACAAACACACCCCATAGATGTAATCCTTCTTACAAGCTCTGTGAGAATGATACTTCATCTTATCACAGTGTTATACAACATCACCCCATAGATGTAATCCTTCATACAAGCTCTGTGAGAATGTTACTTCATATTGCCAGAGAGTTATACAACAACACCTTATAGAAGTAATCTGTCATACAAGCTCTGTGAGAATGTTACTTCATCTTACTACAGAGTTATAAAACAACACTCCATGGAAGTAATCCTTCATACAAGCTCTGTGTGAATGTCCTTCATCTTACCGCAGAGTTATGCAACAACACTCTATAGATGTAATCCTTCATATAAGGTCTGTGAGAATGATACTTCAACTTACCACAAAGTTATACAACAACACTTCATAGATGCAATCCTTCTTACAAGCTCTGTGAGAATGTTACTTCATCTTAATACATAGTTATACAACAACACCCCATAGATGTAATCCTTCTTACAATCTCTGTGAGAATGTTACTTCATCTTATAAAACCGTTATACAACAACACCCCATACATGTAATCCTTCATACAAGCTCTGTGAGAATGTTACTTCATCTTACCAGACTGTTATACAACAACACCCTATAGATGTAAGTCTTCTTACAAGCTCTGTGAGAATGTTACTTCATCTTATCAAAGCGTTATACAACAACACCCCATAGATGTAATTCTTCACACAAGCTCTGTGAGAATGTTACTTCGTCTTATCACAGAGTTAACAACATCACTCCATAAATGTAATCCTTCATACAAGCTCCGTGAGAATGTTACTTCATCTTATCACAGAGTTAACAACAACACTCCATAGATGTAATCCTTCATACAAGCTCTATGAGAAGGTTATTTCATCTTATCACACAGTTAACAACAACACTCTATCGATGTAATCCTTCACACAAGCTCTGTGAGAATGTTACTTCATCTTATCACAGAGTTATACAACAACACCTCATTGATGTAATCTGTCATACAAGCTCTGTGAGAATGTTATTCATCTTACCACAGAGTTATACAACACTCCATAGAAGTAATCCTTCATACAAGCTCTGTGAGAATGTCCTTCATCTTACCGCAGAGTTATGCAACAACACTCCATAGATGTAATCCTTCATACAAGCTCTGTGAGAATGATACTTCAACTTACCACAAAGTTATACAACAACACTCCATAGATGTAATCCTTCATACACGCTCAGTGAGAATGTTACTTCATCTTACCACATAGTTATACAACAACACACCATAGATGTAATCCTTCTTACAAGCTCTGTGAGAATGTTACTTCATCATACCACAGAGTTACCAACAACACTCCATAGATGTAACCCTTCATACAAGCTCTGTGAGAATGTTAGTTCATCTTACCACAGACTTATACAACAACACTCCATAGATGTAATCCTTCATACAAGCTCTGTGAGAATGTTACTTCTTCTTATCAAAGCATTATACAACAACACCCCATAGATGTAATCCTTCATACAAGCTCTGTGAGAATGTTACTTCATCTTACCAGAGAGTTATACAACAACACCATATAGATGTAATCTGTCATACAAGCTCTGTGAGAATGTTACTTCATCTTACCACAGAG
>NW_024712395.1:0-15000 GCF_018991925.1 Homarus americanus
AAATGTGGAGGTCTCTGTAGCCTCTAACCACTTCTTAAAAAACCTAAGCTTTTCTTGAGCAAACTCAACAAAGGTGTGTGAAAATGGTTTGGTTAGTTTACGAAACTTCTGCCGGTATCCATCTGGTGTGATAGCATAAGAGGTGAGGATATTCTTTTTTACGTTATCATAGTCATCAGTCTGGTCTAAACAGTTATAAACTCTACGAGCCTTACCACATAATTTAGGAACTAACACCGACACCCACTGGTCCTTAGGCCACTCATTCTTCCCAGCTATTTTCTCAAAAGTCCTAAATGACCCGTCCATATCGGATTCATCAAACCCGGGAACAAGGGAAGAAGCAGTAGCAGGGTTAAAAGCAGCTAGTTTCTCTCTTAATGCCACTTCCTTTGATCTAAACTCCGATGTTAAGGTGACTTCTATCTCTCTTACCTGTAGTTCTTTCAGTCTAACCTCCTGCTCCAACTTGGCCCGTTCCATCATTTCCTCATGCTCCAACTTGGCCTGTTCCGACCTTCCCTCATGCTCCAACTTGTGCTCCAACTTGGCCTGTTCCGACTCCTGCTCCAACTCGAGTTCTTTCATTTTGATTTGGAACTCGAACCTAGCTCGTTCCAGTTCTAAGGCGTCTATTCGTTGTGTTTCTTGTTGAGGGCTAGCCAGACCTGAAGCAACTTCTGAGTGAGGAGGGTGGGTGGATAGTGGTTGAAGTTTCTTGGACATGGGCGTTAATCTGTCAACAGCGGATTCTTTTAAAACTTCATGTTGAACCAGCACTTCAATCACATGATTTTTTAACATTTCCTTAGTCAGTTGCTTGAAAATGGGATATTATAATAGTTGGCTATTTCTTTCCATTCTTTCTTCAGGATATTAACGTAATTTAGCTAGGAAGGATTTTCAATAAAATCTGGAGATCAAAACCTGAATTGTATTGTTAAGAAAAATAGGATAAATTAACTAATGGTCCAAAAGATAAAGGAATAAGTGGATAACCCTAGAAGAAAATATCACGGCAGTGGATAACCAGAAAAGTCGAAACTAGCAGAAGTTATGCCTAGGGAAATTACATATGATTATTGTTCTTCTGAGAAGATCCTTAGATAAGGACTTAAGGAGCTTGAAAGAGGTAGGGCGTATTGCGGCATTAAATATTAATTAATATAAAGATCGGATTAACAACCTGATAAATGGTATGATTGACCCTGAATGAGATAATGAGAAGAACAATAATTGAGGCTTTATAATTATGGGGTCCTGGTAGAGCGGGCGTCCCAAGATATCACTTCACCGTAAACTAGTGACTATGGAACAGCCTACTCTGGAGTGAGGGTACGGCATTAAACAGATCCGGATTCTTCCCTACACTCGATAAGACTTACTACAACTGCCGTGTAATAACAGGTAAGCCTTATGACACTTGGAACCTAATATCCTACGTCTGTCACTCTTACTGTACGATAATACCAATATATGCAAACACATATGAAGGAAACTTTAAACCACCGTAAAGCAATTGTGAACAGAAGTGACTGGGAGGAATAATTAACACTGAGTAACAAGGAGGAAGGAATATGGTACTTAAGGTCGTGTCCTGTCACGGTCGCCATTTGTTACGAGTTGGGGATTTAGAATATAGTTATACGTCTACCCAGATCCCAACAGGTAACAACAATAAAAAACAAAGACAATCGGACTATAAAAGGGTAGACAAAGGATGCGAGTTTTCGTTGTATATAATAGAGTACCATAAATCCCTTAACAAAATATTCAGCTTATAAATTACCCTTAACCAAACTTAACCTAAACATTAACAGTATATACATATTAATAAACATAAAACAATCTCGAAGCAAGTGGACGTGGGGAAATTAATACAAGAGATACTAGTACTTAAGTGAGGAGCTGAGATGGCTGACGAGTAAGGCTGAGTATTGTAGAAGACGGTAGTAGTCACTGCACGTACGTAGGTTTAGAGGATAGATGATCCTGTGGTCACTTCCCAGAGCCAAGTGCTCTCCTCGAATTGGAGGTGACGCAACAACCAGGATAGGGAGAAGGAAACCTCGGAGTGGTAACTAAGACGAGTCATACTCGTGTCTCGTCCCTAGATGGCGTTGCTCGTGGTGCTGGGTAGGTAGATCAGGACAATAGATGGCGTGCTTCGTAGTGCTGGGTGGAGGGTTCGTAACACTATATACGACACAGATAGCACTACAGATAAAAATTAAGAGACGCATGTAAGGAAGCAAACAATAAAAAATGGAATGATATTATAATGGCGGCTGACATGACTAAAGACACAAAAACATTTTGGACTTCCATAAACAAGATGAGGGGGCACAACAAGCAAAAAACACCATACATTAAAGACCAAAATGGAACAAAATTGCACGAGGAAAATGAACAAGAGTCAGCATTCAAAAGGAATGGGTAAAAGTTTTAAAATATCAGATGAGGAAAATGAAGATTTTGATAGTGAACACGAAGAAAGGATAGAAGAAGAAATGGGAAGACAAATACATAGAATCACCCCAAGGCAATATATAGACTATAACTTATTACCTAATAATCAAATAATAACCATGGGAGAAATGATGCACTGTCTGAAATTTAAGGAAAAAGCCCTGGGCTCACAGGTATTACACGAAATATGATCATGAATCTACCTGAAAACATTTTAAATACACTATTAAACATTTATAACGCATGCTTAATAACTGGTTACTTTCAGACAAACTAAAATATGCTAAAATGATATTTATTCCTAAAGAGGGTAAGGACAATAAGGAAATATTAAACTACAGGCCAATATCTTTATTAGAAATTACCGGGAAACTATTGGAAAAATATTAAATTCAAGACTTATAGCCTTTTAACACAACATGGGGAAAACTAACAACAGACAACATGGATTTATGCCCAATAAAAATACCCTAACTGCAATAGCTATAATAACGGAAATAATTGCAATAGAAAAAAGCAAGGGTAACCAGATCAATATAATTTTAAGGGATGTTTCTAAGGCTTTTGATAAAGTTGGGCATTTAGGCTTGAAATATAAAATATTAAAACTGGGACTTAACGAATACATGCTAAGAATATTGTGTAACTATTTAGATGATAGGAGAGCACAAATTCAAATTGGAAACTTTTTAGGAACTATGTTTAATCTTGAAAGTGGAGTACCTCAAGGAGGATGCCTTTCTCCAACACTATATACAATTTATACTTCAGACACACCTCAACCTACCCCCTTTAGTGAATATGTAATGTTTGCTGATGATATTACTCAAATAGTATCATACCCAGGAAAATCAACTCAATTTATGGCACTCTACACGGTAAGAGCGATAAAAAACATAAATGATTTTGAGAAAAAATGGAAAATCAGGACAAATAAGGGCAAATTCAAAGATAATACCAATAACAATACAAGATTAAAAACAAGTCCAGTAATGATCGACCAGGAACTATACCCATACGACACTGGTAGGATGCTTGGATTAAAACTAACAAAAGAGATATATAACATGCTTAAAAGATAAAAAGAACGACAGGCAAGAATAAGATTATCAAAAATAAAACGCTTTAAGAACCTTAGCATTAATAACAAAGAAAGATTTATATTGCCCTTGTCAAAATCAATTATGGACTACCCACACCCATCATTGAACACCCTTAGTAAAACGTGCATTAAAAAAGGTTACAAACAGTACAAAATGTAAGCCCTCAGATTTACATAACATAACATAAAATATACAGGCCCACATCAATAAGCGGGCAGCTACACAAGAGAGCAAACCTCTCCCAGCAATCAATGTAGATACACAACAAAGATGTAAATATTTGGAAAAAAGTGACTGAACTTAACACAGAAACATAACAAAACTGGAAAAATAATATAGACAGGAAGAAGTAATTGAACCACCTCCTGCCTCAATATACACATTTCTACATAAAACATTACTAGAGGAATAAAGATGAGAGTGACCAACCAGCTCCACTAAGAACCTGGCATACAGTGTACCTTTAGACTAACACAACTAACACTTAACTAACACCAAAAAAAAATGTGACTACCCTCCCAGTTACACAAGGACCTGGGCAGGCTCACTAACTCCAACAATAACAAAAATAATAATAATAAGCAGCATTATATAAATAAACCAATATTAATACAAAGGTCTGACGACCCAAGGGAGCAGAACAAAGACAAAACACCAATAAGAAAGATGAAGCGATCTGGTTGAGCCCAGATTCTTTCTACTCCTACTGTATTTCAGTTTCACCACCTTTTTCTTCAATTCCTAATAATCTTCTTTCACCTCTTAACTAATGACTTCGTATCGTATCGTACCATCTAGCCTAAACTGTTTAGCCTGACGTAGAGTTTTTTAATAAATCTGGTGATATGGAACCACACACAACCCCCCCTTAACCTGGGATAATGCAATCAAATGGATAATTGCTAACTATTCTCAGAGATAATGCAATCAAATGGTTAGTTGCTAACCGGGGGCTGCGCCCCCGGACCCCCTGTGTTAGATACTGTATTTGGTCATGATGAATTGTTTATTAGACTATAAGAAATCCTCTTCCTTCTTGTATTGGCAAGGGGAGTTTGCTTTAACTTAGGTATGCTAGCCTAAGTAAAAATAGATGCCCCTTCCTTATTGGTGTTGTCGATGGCACAGCACAGCACAGCACCGTGCCTATGACGAAATCAACTTCATTAAACTCAACTCATACTTCAAATGCACCAAGAGAACTTGCACACCCGAATGGGAGACCGTCAAAGTCAATCGGAGGTCGATTTAATAGCATACTACAGAAACTTGCACACCCGAATGGGAGACCGTCAAAGTCAATCGGGGGTCGATTTGATAGCATACTACAGAAACTTGCACACCCGAATGGGAGACCGTCAAAAGTCAATCGGGGTCGATTTGATATATACGAAACTTGCACGAATGGGAGACCGTCAATCACGACATACGAAACTTGCACACCCGAATGGGAGACCGTCAAAAGTCAATCGGGGTCGATTTAATAGCATACTACAGAAACTTGCACACCGAATGGGAGACCGTCAAAGTCAATCGGGGGTCGATTTAATAGCATACTACAGAAACTTGCACCCGAATTCACAATCTCATAGCATACCACAGGAATGGGAGACCGTCAAAGTCAATCGGGGTCGATTTAATAGCATACTACAGAAACTTGCACACCGAATGGGAGACCGTCAAAGTCAATCGTCGATTTGATAGCATACTACAAAACTTGCACGAATGGGAGACCGTCAAAGTCAATCCCGAAACTTGCACAATGGGAGACCGTCAAAGTCAATCGGGGTCGATTTAGCATACTACAGAAACTTGCACACCCGATGGGAGACCGTCAAAGTCAATCGGGGTCGATTTGATAGCATACTAGAAACTTGCACACCCGAATGGGAGACAGTCAAAAGTCAATCGGTGGTCGATTTGATAGCATACTACAGAAACTTGCACACCCGAATGGGAGACAGTCAAAGTCAATCGAGGGTCGATTTAATAGCATACTACAGAAACTTGCACACCCAAATGGGAGACAGTCAAAGTCAATCGGGGGTCGATTTGATAGCATACTACAGAAACTTGCACACCCGAATGGGAGACAGTCAAAGTCAATCGAGGGTCGATTTAATAGCATACTACAGAAACTTGCACACCCAAATGGGAGATACGTCAAAAGTCAATCGAGGTCGGTTAATAGCATACTACAGAAACTTGCACACCGAATGGGGAGGCCGTCAAAAAGTCAATCGGGGTCGATTTGATAACATACTACAGAAACTTGCACCCAGATAGGAGACAGTCGAAATCAATCCAGGGTCAGTTAATAGCATACTACGAAACACACACCCGAATGGGAGACCGTCAAAGTCAATCGGGGGTCGATTTAATAGCATACTACAGAAACTTGCACACCCGAAGGGGAGACCGTCAAAGTCAATCGGGGGTCGATTTGATAGCATACTACAGAAACTTGCACACCCGAATGGGAGACCGTCAAAGTCAATCGGGGGTCGATTTGATAGCATACTACAGAAACTTGCACACCCGAATGGGAGCCAGTCAAAGTCAATCGGGGGTCGATTTAATAGCATACTACAGAAACTTGCACACCCGAATGGGAGACCGTCAGAGTCAATCGAGGGTCGATTTAATAGCATACTATACAAAATGATCCGAGAATGTGCACACACCGAGTGGGAGACGGTGATGAAAGCGTCCGCCCATGTACACTGGATGGCACTATTTCACTATAGTAAGGGGTAGGGGCACCTCGGTCATATTATACAACATACCAGAGAAGTTCCACACCCGCATGGGAGACCGTCAAAGTGAATCGGGGGTCGATTTGATAGCATACTACAGAGAACTTGCACACCCGAATGGGAGACCGTCAAAGTCAATCGGGGGTCGATTTGATAGCATACTACAGAGAACTTGCACACCCGAATGGGAGACAGTCAAAGTCAATCGGGGGTCGATTTAATAGCATACTACAAGAAACTTGCACACCGAATGGGGGGGTCGATTTGATCATACTACAGAAACTTGCACACCGAATGGGGAGACCGTCAAAGTCAATCGGGGATCGATTTGATAGCATACCACAGAAACTTGCACGAATGGGGAGACCGTCAAAAGTCAATCGGGGTCGATTTAATAGCATACTACAGAAACTTGCACACCCGAATGGAGAGACCGTCGAAGTCAATCGGTCGATTTGATAGCATACTACAGAAACTTGCACACCCGAATGGGAGACAGTGAAAATCAATCGGTCGATTTAATAGCATACTACAGAAACTTACACCCGAATGGGAGACAGTCAAAATCAATCGGGGTCGATTTAATAGCATACTACAAAACTTGCACACCCGAATGGGAGACCGTCAAAAGTCAATCGGGGGTCGATTTAATAGCATACTACAGAAACTTGCACACCCGATAGGAGACAGTGAAAATCAATCGGGGGTCGATTGAATAACATACTACAAACTTGCACACCCGATTGTCAATCGGGTCGATTTAATAACATAGAAACTTGCACACCGAATGGGGAGACCGTCAAAAGTCAATCGGGGTCGATTTAATAACATACTACAGAAACTTGCACACCGAATAGGAGACCGTCAAAATCAATCGGGATCGATTTATAGCATACTACAGAAACTTGCACACCCGAATGGGAGACAGTCAAAGTCAATCGGGGTCGATTTAATAGCATACTACAGAAACTTGCACGAATGGGAGACCGTCAAAGTCAATCGAGGATCGATTTAATAACATACTAAAACTTGCCGAATGGGGAGACCACAAAGTCAATCGGGGTCGATTTGATAGCATACTACAGAAACTTGCACACCCGAATGGGAGACCAGTCAAAGTCAATCGGGGGTCGATTTAATAGCATACTACAGAAACTTGCACACCGAATGGGGAGACCGTCAAAAGTCAATCGGGGTCGATTTAATAGCATACTACAGAAACTTGCACACCCGAATGGGAGACCGTCAAAGTCAATCGGTCGATTTGATACATACTGGGAATGGGAGACCGTCAAAGCAATCGGGGTCGATTTATAGCATAACCGAATGGGAGCCAGTCAAAGTCAATGAGTCGATTTAATAGCATACTACAGAAACTCACACCCGAATGGGATGAGAAAGAGGGTCGATTTAATAGCATACTGATCCGAGAATGTGCACACACCGAGTTGATGAAAGCGTCCGCCCTTGTACACTGGATGGCACTATTTCACTATAGTAAGGGTAGGGGCACCTCGGTCATATTATACAACAGAGAAGTTCCACACCCGCATGGGGAGACCGTCAAAAATGAATCGGGGTCGATTTGATAGCATACTACAGAGAACTTGCACACCCGAATGGGAGACCGTCAAAGTCAATCGGGTCGATTTGATAGCATACTACAGAGAACTTGCACACGAATGGGAGACAGTCAAAGTCAATCGGGGTCGATTTAATAGCATACTAAGAACCCGAATGGGAGACCGTCAAAGTCAATCGGGGTCGATTTAGCATACTACAGAAACTTGCACACCCGAATGGGAGACCGTCAAATCAATCGGGGTCATACTACAGAAACTTGCACACCAATGGGAAGAAATCAAAGTCGATTTAATAGCATACTACAGAAACTTGCACACCCGAATGGGAGACAGTGAAAGTCAATCGGGGTCGATTTAATAGCATACTACAGAAACTTGCACACCAATGGGGAGACAGTGAAAATCAATCGGGGGTCGATTTAATAGCATACTACAGAAACTTGCACACCGAATGGGAGACCGTCAAAAGTCAACGGGGTCGATTTGATAGCATACTACAGAAACTTGCACACCCGAATGGGAGACAGTCAAAGTCAATCGGGGTCGATTTAATAGCATACTACAGAAACTTGCACAAATGGGAGACCGTCAAAAGTCAATCGGGGTCGGCATACTTTACAAAATGATCCAGAATCTGCACACACGGTGGGAGACGGTGATGAAAACGTCCGCCCTTATATGTTCGATTGCACTATTTCACTATATTAAGGGGAGAGGTGCCTTCGCACATTTGGTGTGAAATATCTTCCGCCCCCAGCGGAGCGCCTCTGCGAAATAAAGCGCGCATTCAAAACAACAACCAAAATTGCCGTCGCTTTCCTTCCCTGCCCTGCAATGGCTGGAGCAGCAGCAGAGAAGAGAGAGAAAAATAGTCTCATGGGGTCAGAGGAATGGCAGTGGAGCGCGATCTATAATTTCACTAGCCAGGTCTGTCTCCCAATTGAACATTATTACTCTCGGCGCACGTCGCCACCACGGTTTCCGCGACAGCAGCAGCATCATGATGTTGCGTCTATTGTAAGTCCGAACCGGGTTATTCGGCTGTTCGCGAACAGTCGGGTTTAACCTTGCCTAACAAACGATCAAACAACTTCCACTCTCGAGGTGCGGTACGGTGTGTCCTATCGTCCGCTCTTGTATGCTGGATTGCACTATTTCACTATATTAAGGGAGAGGTGCACACACAAATCAAATATCAGCATTCAAAACAACAACAACAACCAAAGTTGCCGTCGCTTTCCCTTCCCTGCCCTGCAATGGCTGGAGCAGCAGCAGCAGAAGAAGAGAGAAAAATAGTCTCATGGGGTCAGAGGAATGGCAGTGGAGTGCGATCTATGAATTTCACTAGCCAGGTCTGTCTCCCAATTGAACATTATTACTCTCTCGGCGCACACGTCAACCACGGTTTCGCGACAGCAGCAGCATCATGATGTTGCGTCTTTATAAGTCCGGAACCGGGTTATTCGGCTGTTCGCGAACAGTCGGGTTTTTAACCTTGCCTAACAAACGATCAAACAACTTCCACTCTCGAGGTGCGGTGCGGTGACTGTCCTATCGTCCGCTCTTGTATGCTGATTGCACTATTTCACTATATTAAGGGGAGGGTGCCTTCACACACCTATTCGGTGTGGAATATCTTCCGCCCCCCAGCGGAGCTTCGGCGCCTCTCGGCAAAGCGCGGCATTCAAAAACAACAACCAAAGTTGTCGCTTTCCCTTCCTGCCCTGCAATGGCTGGAGCAGCAGCAACAGCAGCAGCAGAAGAAGAAGAGAGAAAATAGTCTCATGGGGTCAGAGGAATGGCAGTGGGCGCGATCTGAATTTCACTAGCCAGGTCTGTCTCCCAATTGAACATTATTACTCTCGGCGCCCGTCGCCACCATATTTCCGCGACAACAACATCATGATGTTGCGTCTTGTAAGTCGGAACCGGGTTATTCGGCTGTTCGCGAACAGTCAGGTTTTAACCTGGCCTAACAAACGATCAAACAACTTCCACTCTCGAGGTGCGGTACGGTGACTGTCCTATCGTCCGCTCTTGTATGCTGGATTGCACTATTTCACTATATTAAGGGGAGAGGGTGCCTTCACACATATTCGATGTGAAATATCTTCCGCCCCCCAGCGGAGCGCTTCGGCGCCTCTGCGAAGCAAAACGCGGCATTCAAAAACAACAACCAAAATTGCCGTCGATTTCCTCTCCCTGCCCTGCAATGGCTGGAGCAGAAGGAGAGCGAGAGAGAGAATAGTCTCATTGGGTCAGAGGAATGGCAGTGGAGCGGGCTAATGGCGAGTAGGCTCGAGATCTATCAATTACACTAGCCAGGTCGCTCTCCCTATTGAACATTATTACTCTCCCACGTCGCCACTGCGGTTTCCGCGACAGCAGCAGCATCATCATGATGTTGCATCCACCAATTAGTCCGGAACCGGGTTATTCGGCTGTCTGCGAACAGTCCGGTTTTAACCTTACCCAACATCCACTCTCGAGGTGCGGTACGGTGAATGTCCTATCGTCCGACCTTGTATGCTGGATTGCACTATTTCACTATATTAAGGGGAGAGGGTGCCTTCACACACATATTCGGTGTGAAATATCTTCCGCCCCCCAGCGGAGCGCTTCGGCGCCTCTGCGAAGCAAAGCGCGGCATTCAAAAACAACAACCAAAATTGCCGTCGCTTCCCTGCCCTGCAATGGCTGGAGCAGAAGGAGAGAGAGAGAGAGAGATTTTAGTCTCATTGGATCAGAGGAATGGCAGTGGAGCGGGCTTATGGCGAGTAGGCTCGCGCTCTATCAATTACACTTGCCAGGTCTCTCTTCCGTTTGGACATTATTTACTCCGTCTCTCTCTCTCTCTCTCGGCGCACACGTCGCCACCCTACTAGTTTCCGTCACAGCATATGCTGCGGCCTTTCAGTCCGGAACGGGGCTCCCCTTCGCCTTGCTGTCTGCCCAACTTAGCGGACTTGCGTTGGCTGATCACCCCGTCTTCGCGTCTGTGCCGGCCTTCAATGCAGCGCCCAACCGTCTCTTGACCGAGATTCATTGCACTATTCCACGCGCAAACGGCTACCCTAAATGTGCATAGACAACGCTCATGGTTCAACACGACCAGGGCGCAGTCTGGGAGCCGAGTATACTAAAAAGAGAGTTTAGCAGCCAAAACTCGTCAAAGCACGCGTTGGGTTACCCCATCACCTAACAACGATGATGGCGGTTCCCACCCGTGAAATACACAACCTAACCAATATTGGGCGACGATGGCGCTCATGAGCCCACGTCCCCACAAACAGTAAGAGAAAGAGAGAGAGGAGGAGATGGGCCAATGTGCGGTCCCTCGCCCAATGTCTTATGCCTCGCTGGGGCAAAGAGAAGAGAAGAGGAGCGGATAAGGGAGGAGATTGGCCAACGTGCGGTCCCTCGCCCAATGTCGGCTGCCTCGCTGGAGCTGGGTAAAGAGGAGAGGAGCGGATAAGGGAGGAGATTGGCACACACGGTGGCGCTGCCGGCGCCGAGGATAGCAAGAGAAGGTGCAGTTTGATCTGATCATCTGGTTTGCTATTTCTCTAAGGCCAACGTGCGGTCCCTCGCCCAATGTCGGCTGCCTCGCTGGGGCAAAGAGAAGAGGAGAGGATAAGGGAGGAGATTGGCACACACGGTGGCGCTGCCGGCGCCGAGGATAGCGAGAGAAGGTGCAGTTTGATCTGATCATCTGGTTTGCTATTTCTCTAAGGCCAACGTGCGGTCCCTCGCCCAATGTCTTCTGCCTCGCTGGGGCAAAGAGAAGAGGAGCGGATAAGGAGGAGATTCGCCAACGTGCGGTCCCTCGCCCAATGTCGGCTGCCTCGCTGGAGCTGGGGCAAAGAGGAGCGGATAAGGGAGGAGATTGGCACACACGGTGGCGCTGCCGGCGCCGAGGATAGCAAGAGAAGGTGCAGTTAGATCTGATCATCTGGTTTGCTATTTCTCTAAGGCCAACGTGCGGTCCCTCGCCCAATGTCTTCTGCCTCTCTCAATCTCACTATTTTGGCCGCCGTGATAGGCGCCGCCAACAGCAGCAGCTACCTGGTTGATCCTGCCAGTAGTCATATGCTTGTCTCAAAGATTAAGCCATGCATGTGTAAGTACAAGCCGATTTAAGGCGAAACCGCGAATGGCTCATTAAATCAGCTATGTTTCATTGGATCTGTAAACCCACTTACTTGGATAACTGTGGCAATTCTAGAGCTAATACATGCAATTGGTCTCTGACCGCAAGGGAAGAGCGCTTTTATTAATTCAAAACTGGTCGGGCCCCGGTCCGTAACCCACCTGTGGTGAATCTGAATAACTTCGGGCTGAGCGCACGGTCTCCGCACCGGCGCCGCTTCTTTCAAGTGTCTGCCTTATCAGCTTTCGATTGTAGGTTATGCGCCTACAATGGCTATAACAGGTAACGGGGAATCAGGGTTCGATTCCGGAGAGGGAGCCTGAGAAACGGCTACCACATCTAAGGAAGGCAGCAGGCACGCAAATTACCCACTCCCGGCACGGGGAGGTAGTGACGAAAAATAACGATGTAGTCTCATCCGAAGACCTGCATAATCCAGATAGTACCTTTAATCCTTTGCCAGTATCATTGGAGGCAAGTCTGGTGCCAGCACGCGGTAATTCCAGCTCCAATAAGCGTATATTAAAGTTATTTGCGGTTAAAAAAGCCGTAGTTGGATCTCAGTTCGGACTGGCGGTGCACCGCCGGTGTTTACTTATCACGCTCCAGACAGCATTGCTTCTGCAGAATGCTCTTTGTCGAGAGTGTGTCGGTGGCGGAAGGATTTACTTTGAAAAATTAGAGTGCTCAGAGCAGGCTATTTGAATGGCGAATGGTGATGCATGGAATAATGGAATAGGACCTCGGTTTCTGTTTGTTGGTTTCCGGAACCCGGTAATGACCCCTATCGGCGGAACAGGCGGGGGCATTACGTGTTGCGGCCTAGAGGTGGGGTGTGGACGCGTCGCAAAGGCGAACTTCTGCGAAAAGCATTTGCCAGGATGTTTCAATGATAAGGGCAAAGTTAGAGTTCGAGCGTCCAGATACCGCCCTAGTTCTAACCATAAGCGATGCCAACTAGCGATCCGCCGGCGTTATTCCCATGACCCGGCGGGCAGCTTCCGGGAAACCAAAGTCTTTGGGTTCCGGGGGAAGTATGGTTGCAAAGCTGAAACTTAAAGGAATTGACGGAAGGGCACCACCAGGAGTGGAGCCTGCGGCTTAATTTGACTCAACACGGGAAACCTCACCAGGCCCAGACACCGGAAGGATTGACAGATTGAGAGCTCTTTCTCGATTCGGTGGGTGGTGGTGCATGGCCGTTCTTAGTTGGTGGAGCGATTTGTCTGGTTAATTCCGATAACGAACGAGACTCTGGCCTACTAAGTAGTCGACGGATCTCCAGAAAATGGTGTCAGTTCGCAACTTCTTCTTAGAGGGATAAGCGGCAATTCTAGCCGCACGAGATTGAGCAATAACAGGTCTGTGATGCCCTTAGATGTTCTGGGCCGCACGCGCGCTACACTGAAGGGATCAACGAGTTTTCCCCCTCCGAGAGGAGCGGGTAAACCGTTCAAAGCCTTTCTTGATAGGGATTGGGGCTTGCAATTGTTTCCCATGAACGAGGAATTCCCAGTAAGTGCAAGTCATCAGCTTGCGCTGACTACGTCCCTGCCATTTGTACACACCGCCCGTCGCTACTACCAATTGAATGATTTAGTGAGGCCTTCGGACTGGCGCTCTTGGATTGTCGGCCCCATTGCCCGCGAGGGTTTTCTGGGGTCGTCGCCTCGAGCTGACGGAAAGATGTCCAAACTTGATGATTTAGAGGAAGTAAAAGTCGTAACAAGGTTTCCGTAGGTGAATCTGCGGAAGGATCATTAACAGAGAGAAAGAGAACGGGGCGCTCTTAAAACTACTACTCTCCTGATTTGGGCGGTCTCGGGCTCTGCTCTGGCAACTCCAGCAGCGAAAGAGGACAATCCCGGCCCCCGCACCAAAAATAGGTACCACCACGCTGTAGGTGGACCACACTCGGGCGAGAGCGCGAAGACCGGAGGAGGAGGACGGACGGGGCTTTGGACGGCTGCCCGTCCGTTCCTTACTACCGGCGAATAAGCCTCTTGACCCAAAAAGAGTGAAATTCAAGTGTCAAAAAACAACAACAAGCCGTCCGGCCAAACCCAAACCACAAACTTGGGCTATGTCTGTCAAACCCTTTCATTGAGACTCGACCTGTGATGGTTAGTCGCAAAAAGACCAAATGGCAAATACACAACTCTTAACGGGGGATCACTCGGCTCGTGGGTCGATGAAGACCGCAGCAAACTGCGTGTCGGTATGTGAATCGCAAGAATACCAGATACATCGACAAGTTGAACGCATATTGCGGCGGCGGCAGCCATATGAGCTTGTCGCCGCCACTCCTCTACGAGGGTCGGAAATATACATCCATCGGTTGCTGCGAGTTCGGTGCCTGCTGACTGTCTCCCCGACACGAGGGTAACCCGAACCGAGCTTCCGCCTTGGGGTTTAATCGCCCGCGCCTTGCGCGAGGCGTGCCCTTAAAAACAAGCAAGCCTATCACTAGCAAGTCCATGGACTTGGCGCACCCACATTCAACCACAACAAAGCGACAGTTGTCGCCCTCGCAAATAACTGGAGGCGGCGCTCTTTTGCCTGCTGTCCACAGAGACACGAATGGCCGTCGGCCGCTCATGGCTGATGCTGCACATGTTCTAAGAGGCACTCCATCCCACGAAGAGGAAACGAAACCGGGTCGGATATCTTTTAAGTAAGCCCCGCCGGAATTTCGTCTATCACCTCGAAAAGAGTGCTTGGCATGCATTGCAGTGGAACCTAAATTGATGAGTGCGCCTGGGCCCGCAGTCTACCATGTAGTGGTGCAGGCAGAGAGATGAGAATGCTTGGGTGACGCCGTGCTCTTCCTCACGCGCTCCTCCACCCTCTCCCACGGTCAGACGCGGTGTGGGCGTTCTCTTTGAGAGTTCGCCACGAGTCCACGTCTATCTCATGACTGGGAGGGAGGCAGGGGGAGT
>NW_024712396.1:0-14787 GCF_018991925.1 Homarus americanus
TATACTCGATCAGGGGGTTTTGTTTTACTCGATCAGGTAACTGTGTTATATTCGATCAGGGGCCTTTGTTATAATCGTTCAGGGGACATTGTTATACTCGATCAGGGGAGTTTGTTATTCTCGATCAGGGGACTTTGTTATACTCGATCAGGCGACTTTGTTATATTAGATGAGGGGACTTTGTTATTCCCGATCAGGGGACTTTGTTATATTAGATGAGGGGACTTTGTTATACTCGATCACGTGACTTTGTTATACTCAAACAGGGGACTTTGTTATTCTCGATCATGGGCCTTTGTTATACTTGATCAGGGGGCTTTGTTATACTCGATCAGGGGACTGTGATATTCTCGATCAGGGGGACTTTGTTATACCCGATTAGGGGACTTTGATATACTCGATCAGGGAACTTTGTTATACTCGATCAGGGGCGTTTGTTATACTCGTTCAGGCGCCTTTGTTATATTCGATCAGGGGCCTTTGTTATACTCGACCAGGGGACTTTGTTATACTCGATGAGGGGCCTTAGTTAAACTCGATGAGGGGCCTTTGTGATACTCGATCAGGGGACTTTGTTATACTCGATCAGGGGACTTTGTTATACTCGATCAGGGGGTTTTGTTTTACTCGAATCAGGTAACTTTGTTATATTCGATCAGGGGCCTCTGTTATAATCGTTTAGGGGACTTTGTTATACTCGAGAAGGGGACTTTGTTATACTTGATCAGGGGCCTTTGTTATATTCGATGAGGGGACTTTGTTATTCTCGATCATGGGACTTTGTTATACTCGACCAGGGGAGTTTGTTATACTCGACCAGGGGACTTTGTTATACTCGATCAGGGGCCTTATTATACTCGATCAGGGGACTTTGTTATACTCTCGATCAGGGGAATTTCGGTTAAATTTCGATCAGACTTTGTTATACTCGATGAGGGGCCTTTGTTAAACTCGATGAGGGGCCTTTGTTATACTCGACCAGGGGATCTTTGTTATACTCGACCAGGGGATCTTTGTTATACTCGATCAGGGAACTTTGTTATACTCGATCAGGGGCCTTTGTTATAATCGCTCAGAGGACTTTGTTATACTCGATCAGAGGCCTTTGTTATACTTGATCAAGGGACTTTGTTATACTCGATCAGGAGACTTTGTCATACTCGACCAGGGGAGTTTGTTATACTCGATCAGGGGACTTTGTTATACTCGATCAGGGGACTTTGTTATACTCGATCAGGGACTTTGGTTATACCTGACTTCTGGGGGCTGCAGAGTTATACCTGATGAAAATATTAGTTTTACCCGGGATTAGGGGGACTTTTGCTATGCCTGGATCAAGGAACTTTGGTTATACCTCGGTGAGGGACTTTTGTTATACCTGACTTCAGGTAATTTTGTTACTCTGTTCAGGGACTCGGTTATACCTCGATCAGGGACTCATATAATTTCGATCAGGGGTTTTGTTTACCGATCAGGTAACCGTGTTATATTCGATCAGGGCCTTTGTTATACTCGATCAGGGGCCTTTGTTATAATCTTTCAGAGGACTTTGTTATACTCGATCAGAGGCCTTTGTTATACTTGATCAAGGGACTTTGTTATACTCGATCAGGAGACTTTGTTATACTCGACCAGGGGAGTTTGTTATACTCGACCAGGGGACTTTGTTATCCTCGATCAGGGGGCTTTGTTATACTCGATTAGGGAACATTGTTGTACCCGATCAGGGGACTTTGCTATACTCGATCAAGGAACTTTGTTATGCTCGGTGAGGGGACTTTGTTATACTCGATCAGGGGACTTTGTTATACTTGTTCAGGGGACTTTGTTATACTTGATCTGGGGACTTTGTTATACTCGATGAGGGGGCTTTCTTATACACGATGAGGGGGCTTTGTTATACTTGATGAGGGGCCTTTGTTATAATCGTTCAAGGGACTTTGTTATACTCAATCTGGGGACTTTGTTATACTCGACCAGGGGAGTTTATTATACTCGAGCAGGGGACTTTGTTATACGCGATCAAGGGCCTTTGTTAAACTCGATCAGGGTCCTTTGTTATACTCGATCAGGGGACTTTGTTATACTCGATCAGGGGACTTTGTTATACTCGATCAGAGGTCTTTGTTATACTCGATCAGGGGACTTTGTTATACTCGATCAGGAGACTTTGTTATACTCGATGAGGGGACTTTGTTATACTCGATCAAGGACTTTGTTATCCTCGATCAGGGGACTCTGTTATACTCGATGAGGGGGCTTTGTTATAATCGATCAGGGGACTTTGTTATACTCGATGAGGGCACTTTGTTATACTCGATTAGGGGGCTTTGTTATACTCGATCAAGGGACTTTGTTATTCTCGACCAGGGGGACTTTGTTATACCCGATCAGGGGATTTTGTTATCCTCGATCAGGGAACTTTGTTATACTCGATCACGGACCTTTGTTATCCTCGTTCAGGCACCTTTGTTATATTCAATAAGTGGCCTTTGTTATACTCGACCAGGGGACTTTGTTATACTCGATGAGGGGCCTTTGTTAAACTCGATCAGGGGCTTTTGTTATACTCGATCTGGGGACTTTGTTTTACTCGATCAGGGGACTTTGTTATACTCGATCAGGGGGTTTTGTTTTACTCGATCAGGTACCTCATATATTCGGATCAGGGCCTTTGTTATAATCGTTCAGGGTCTTTTGTTATACCTCGATCAGGTGGGACTCAGGTTATACCTGGATCAGGGACTCTGGTTATTCTTGATCATGGGACTTTGCTTATACTCTCGATGAGGGGACTTTTGTTATATCTGATGACAGGACCCCTGTTATACTCGTGACCTCATGGGACTTTGTTATACCTGAGAGTTTCATATACCTCGATCAGTCCCTTATTATACCTTTTGATCAGGGACCTTTGTTATACTCGATCAGTAGACTTGCTATAATTTTCATGAGGGGCTTTGTTATACTCGACAGGAACTTATATACTTCCGGTAGGGACTTTGTTATTCTCGGATCAAGGACTTTGTTATACTCGATCATGGGTGTTTGTTTTACTCGATCATGGAACTTTGTTATACTCGATCAGGGCCTCGGTTATACCCGGGACCAGGGACTTGTTATACTCGATCTGGGGCCTTACAGTATTTGATCAGGGGGGCTGGTTATACTCGAACAGGGGACTTTGTTATTCTCGATAATAGGGACTTTGTTATACTCGATTAGGGGGCTTTGTTATACTCGATCAGGGAACTTTGTTATACTCGATCAGGGTCCTTTGTTATACTCGATGAGGGGACTCTGTTATACTCGAACAGGGAAGCTATGTTATACTCGATCAGGGGCTTTGTTATACTTGAGGAGTGGGCTTTGTTATACTCGATCAGGGGACTTTGTTATTCTCGATACGGGGGACATTGTTATACTCGATCAGGGGCTTTGTTATACTCGTTCAGGGGACTTTGTTAGACTCGATCAGAGGACTTTGTTATACTGGAACAGGGGCCTTTGTAAACTCGATCAAAGGCCTTTGTTATTCTCGATGAGGGGCCTTTGTTAAACTCGATGAGGCAACTTTGTTCTACTCGTTCAGGGGACTTTATTATACTTGATCAGGGGACTTTGTTATACTCAATGAGAGGGCTTTGTTATACTCGATCAGGGGGCTTTGTTATACTTGATCAGGGGCCTTTGTTATAATCGTTCAGGGGTCTTTGTTATACTCGATCAGGGGACTTTGTTATACTCGATCAGGGGACTTTGTTATACTCGACCAGGGGAGTTTGTTATACTCGACCAGGGGACTTTGTTATACTCGATGAGGGGCCTCTGTTCTACTCGATCAGGGGAATTTGTTATAATCGATCAGGGGACTTTGTTATATTCGATGAGGGGACTTTGTTATACTCGATCATTGAACTTTGTTATACTCGATGAGGGGCCTTTGTTATACTCGATTAGGGGCCTTTGATATACCCGATCAGGGTACTTTGCTATACTCGATCAGGTGACTTTGTTATACTCGTTCAAGGGACTTTGTTATTCTCGATCAGTGGACTTTGTTATACTCCATGAGGGGGCTTTGTTATACTCGATCAGGGAACTTTGTTATACTCTGTGACGGGACTTTGTTATACTCGATCAGGGGACATTGTTTTACTCGATCAGGGGGCTTTGTTATACTCGATCAGGGGACTTTGTTATACTCGATCAGGGGCCTTTGTTATATTCGATCAGGGGCCTTTGTTATACTCGATCAGGAGACTTTGTTATACTGGAATAGGGGACTTTGTTATAATCGTTCAGGCGACTTTGTTATACTCGATCAGGGAACTTTGTTATACTCGACCAGGGGAGTTTGTTATACTCGATCAGTAGACTTTGTTATACTCTATGAGGGGGCTTTGTTATACTCGAGCAGGGAACTTTGTTATACTCGGTGAGGGGACTTTGTTATTCTCGATCATGGGACTTTGTTATACTCGATGAGGGGCCTTTGTTATACTCGATCAGGGGACTCTTTTATACTCGACCAGGGGACTTTGTTTTACTCAATCAGAGGCCTTTGTTATACTTGATCAAGGGGGTTTGTTATACTCGATCAGGGGACTGTGTTATTCTCGATCAGGGGGACTTTGTTATACTCGATCAGGGGACTTTGTTATACTCGATCAGGGAACTTTGTTATACTTGATGAGGGGCCTTTGTTATAATCGTTCAGGGGACTTTGGTATACTCGATTAGGGGACTTTGTTATACTTGATCAGGGGAGTTTTTTATACTTGACCAAGGGACTTTGTTATACTCGATCAGGGGCCTTTGTTAAACTCGATCAGGGGCCCTTGTTATACTCGATCAGGGGACTTTGTTCTACTCGATCAGGGGACTTTGTTATACTCGATGAGGCGTCTTTGTTATACTCTATTAGGGAACTTTGTTATACTCGATCAGGGGACTTTGTTATACTCGATCAGGGGCCTTTGTTATACCCGATCAGGGGACTTTGTTATACTCGATCAGTGGACTTTGTTATACTCGATCAGGGAACTCTGTAATACTCGATCAGGGGACTTTGTTATACTCGATGAGGGGCCTTTGTTATACTGGATCATGGGACTTTGTTATACTCGATGAGGGGCCTTTGTTATACTGGATCATGGGACTTTGTTTTACTCGATGAGGGGCCTTTGTTATACTCGATCAGGGGGCTTTGCTATACTCGATTAGGGTACCTTGTTATTCTCGATCATTGGACTTTTTTATACTCGATCTGGGGACTTTGTTATAATCGTTCAGGCGACTTTGTTATAATCGTTCAGGGGACTTTGTTATACTCGATCAGGGGACTTTGTTATACTCGATCAGGGGACTTTGTTATACTTGACCAGGGGAGTTTGTTGTACTCGATTAGGGGCATTTGTTAAACTCGATCAGGGGCTTTTGTTATACTCAATCAGGGGACATTGTTATACTCGATCAGGGGACTTTGTTATACTCTATCAGGGGGCTTTGCTATACTCGATTAGGGTACCTTGTTATTCTCGATCATTGGCCTTTTTATACTCGATCAGGGGACTTTGTTATACTCGATCAGGGGACTTTTTTATACTCGATCAGGGGACTTTGTTATACTCGATGAGGGGCCTTTGTTATACTCGATCAGAGTCCTCGTTATACTCGATCAGGGGACTTTGTTATACTCGTTCAGGAGACTTTGTTATACTCGATTAGGGGACTTTCTTATACTCGATTAAGGACTTTGTTATCCTCGATCAGGGGACTTTGTTATACTCGATGAGGGGGCTTTGTTATACTGGATCAGGGGACTTTGTTATACTCGATGAGGGGATATTGTTATACTCGATTAGGGGCCATTTTTATACTCGATCTGGGGACTTTGTTATACTCGAATAGGGGACTTTGTTATAATCGTTCAAGCGACTTTGTTATACTCGATCAGGGGACTTTGTTATACTCCGTCCAGGGAGTTTTGTTATACCGGATCAGGAGATTCTTTGTTATTCTCGATGAGGGCCTTGTTAAACTCTGCTGTTGAGGGGCCTTTTGTTATACCCGATCAGGGGACTTCAGGTTACGCCCGATCAGGAGACTTTGTTATACCCGGATCAGGGGTTTCTTCGGTTTTTTACTCTGGATCAGGAAACTTTGTTATACTCGGATCAGGGGCCTTTGTTATAATCGTTCAGGGGACTTTTGTTATACCTCCGGGATCAGGGACTCTGCTTGGTACTCGATCAGTTTTGTTTTACTCGATCAGGAAACTTTTTTATACTCGATGAGGGGCCTTTGTTATACCCGATTAGGGGACTTTGTTATACTCGATCAGGGGACTTTGTTATACTCGTTCAGGGGACTTTGTTAAACTTGATCAGGGGACTTTGTTATACTCGATTAGGGGGCTTTGTTATACTCGATCAAGGGGCTTTGTTATACTTGATCAGGGGCCTTTTGTTATAATCGATGAAGGGCCTTTGTTATACTCGATGAGGGGACTTTGTTATACTCGATCAGGGGACATTGTTATATTCGATAAGAGGACATTGTTATACTCGATGATGGGACTGTGTTATACTCGTTCAGGGGACTTTGTTATACTCGATCAGGGGACTTTGTTATACTCGAATAGGGCCTTTGTTAAACTCGATCAAAGGCCTTTGGTATTCTCGATGAGGGGCCTTTGTTAAACTCGATTAGGGGACTTTGTTCTACTCATTCAGGGGACTTTGTTACACTTGATCAGGGGATTTTGTTATAGTCGATGAGGGGGCTTTGTTATATTCGATCAGGGGGCTTTCTTATACTTGATCAGGGGCCTTTGTTCTATTCGTTCAGGGGACTTTGTTATACTCGATCAGGGGACTTTGTTATACTCGATCAGGGGACTTTGTTATACTCGACCAGGGGAGTTTCTTATACTCGAACAGGGAACTTTGTTATACTGATGAGGGGCCTTCGTTAAACTTGATGAGGCCAGTGTTATACTCGACCAGGGACTCTTGTTATACCTCGATCATGGCATCTGTTAAACCCGATCAGGGCCTTTTGCGGCATCGCTGATCAGGGACTTTGTTATTCTCGATCAGGGGACTTTGTTATACTCGATGAGGGGGTTTCTTGTTATACCTGATCAGGAACCTTTGTTTTACTCGGATCAGGGCCTTGTTATAACTTCGTTCAGGGATCTTTTTTGTTATACCTGATCAGGGACTTTGTTATACTCTTGATCAGGGACTTTTGCCGGTAGTCGACCAGGGGAGTTTGTTGTACTCGATTAGGGGCCTTTGTTAAACTCGATCAGGGGCTTTTATTATACTCAATCAGAGGACTTTGTTATACTCGATCAGGGGACTTTGTTATTCTCGATCAGTGGCTTTGCTATACTCATTTAGGCTACCTTGTTATTCTCGATCATTGGACTTTTTTATACTCGATCAGGGGACTTTTTTATACTCGATCACGGGACTTTTTTATACTCGATCAGGGGACTTTGTTATACTCGATGAGGGGCCTTTGTTATACTCGATCAGAGGCCTCGTTATACTCGAGCAGGGGACTTTGTTATACTCGATCAGGAGACTTTGTTATACTCGATCAGGGGACTTTGTTATACTCGATCAAGGACTTTGTTATCCTCGATCAGGGGACTTTGTTATACTCGATGAGGGGGCTTTGTTATACTGGATCAGGGGACTTTGTTATACTCGATGAGGGGACATTGTTATACTCGATTAGGGGCCATTTTTATACTCGATCAGGGGACTTTGTTATACTCGAATAGGGGACTTTGTTATTATCGTTCAAGCGACTTTGTTATACTCGATCAGGGGACTTTGTTATACTCGATCAGTGGACTTTGTTATACTCGTCCAAGGGAGTTTGTTATACTCGATCAGGGGACTTTGTTATACTCGATGAGGGGACTTTCTTATACTCGATGAGGGGACTTTCTTATATTGGAAGGGGGGACTTTCTTATTCTCGATTATGGGACTTTGTTATACTCGATCAGGGGCCTTTGTTATACTCGATTAGGGGACTTTATTATACTCGACCAGGGGACTTTGTTATACTCGATCAGGGGCCTTTGTTATACTCGAGCAGGGGCCTTTGTTTTACTCGATCAGGGGACTTTATTATAATCGACCAGGGGTCTTTGTTATACTCGATGAGGGGCCTTTGTTATACTTGATCAGGGGACTTTGTTATTCTCGATCAGTGGACTTTGTTATACTCGATCAGGGAACTTTGTTATACTCGATGAGGGGGCTTTGTTATACTCGTTCAGGCGCCTTAGTTATATTCGATCTGGGGCCTTTGTTGTACTCGACCAGGGGACTTTGTTATACTCGATGAGGGGCCTTTGTTAAACTCGATCGGGGGCCTTTGTTATACTCGAACAGGAGACTTTGTTATACTCGATTTGGGGACTTTCTTATACTCGATCAGGGGGCTTTGTTTTACTCGATCAGGAAACTTTGTTATACTCGATCAGGGTCCTTTGTTATAATCGTTCAGGGGACTTTGTTATCCTCGATTAGGGGCCATTTTTATACTCGATCAGGGGACTTTGTTATACTCGAATAGGGGACTTTGTTATAATCGTTCAGGCGACTTTGTTATACTCGATCAGGGGACTTTGTTATACTCGATCAGGGGACTTTGTTATACTCGACCAGGTGAGTTTGTTATACTCGTTCAGGGGACTTTGTTATATTCGATCAAGGGACTTTGTTATACTCGATCAGCGGACTTTGTTATACTCGATCAGGGGACTTTGTTATATTCGATGAGGGGACTTTGTTATTCTCGATGAGGGGGCTTTGTTATACTCGATCAGGGGACTTTGTTATACTGGATGAGGGGACTTTGTTATACTCGATTAGGGGTCATTTTTATACTCGATCAGAGGACTTTGTTATACTCGAATAGGGGACTTTGTTATAATCGTTCAGGCAACTTTGTTATACTCGATCAGGGGACTTTGTTATACTCGATCAGGGGACTTTGTTATACTCGACCAGGTGAGTTTGTTATACTCGTTCAGGGGACTTTGAAATATTCGTTCCGGGCGACTTTGTTATAATCGTTTCAGGCGACTTTGTTATACTCGATCAGGGGACTTTGTTATACTCGATCAGGGACTTAGTTATACTCGACCAGGAGTTTGTTATACTCGATCAGGGGACTTTGGTATACTCGATCAGGGTCTTTGTTATACTCGATCAGGGGACTTTGTTATACTTGATCACGGGCCTTTCTTATACTCGATCAGGGGACTTTTTTATACTCGATTAGGGGCCTTTGCTGTACTTGATCAGGGGGCTTTGTTATACTCGATCAGGGGACTTTGTTATTTTCGATCAGGGGGACTTTGTTAAACTCGATCAGGGGCTTTGTTATACTCGATCAGGGAACTTTGTTTTACTCGATCAGGGGGCTTTGTTATACTCGTTCAGGCGCCTTTGTTATATTCGATCAGGGGCCTTTGTTATACTCGACCAGGGGACTTTGTTATACTCGATGAGGGGCCTTTGTTAACCTCGATCAGGGGCCTTTGTTATACTCGACCAGGGGAGTTTGTTATACTCGAACAGGGAACTTTGTTATACTCGATGAGGGACCTTTGTTAACCTCGATGAGGGGCCTTTGTTATACTCGACCAGGGGACTTTGTTATACTCGATCAGGGGTCTTTGTTATACTCGATCAGAAACTGTTATACTCGATCAGGGCCTTTGTTATACCCGATTAGGGACTTTGTTATTCTCGATCAGGGGACTTTGTTATACTCGTTCAGGGGACTTTGTTAAACTTGATCAGGGGACTTTGTTATACTCGATTAGGGGGCTTTGTTATACTCGATCAGGGGACTTTGTTATACTCGATCAGGGGACTTTGTTATACTCGATGAAGGGCCTTTGTTACACTCGATGAGGGGACTTTGTTATACTCAATTAGGGGACATTGTTATATTCGATAAGAGGACATTGTTATACTCGATGATGGGACTGTGTTATATTCGTTCAGGGGACTTTGTTATACTCGATCAGGGGACTTTGTTATACTCGAATAGGGGACTTTGTTATACTCGACCAGGGGAGTTTTTTGTACTCGATTAGGGGCCTTTGTTAAACTCGATCAAAGGCCTTTGTTATTCTCGATGAGGGGCTTTGTTAAACTCGATTAGGGGACTTTGTTCTACTCATTCAGGGGACTTTGTTACACTTGATCAGGGGATTTTGTTATAGTCGATGAGGGGGCTTTGTTATGCTCGATCAGGGGGTTTTGTTATACTTGATCAGGGGCCTGTGTTCTATTCGTTCAGGGGACTTTGTTATACTCGATCAGGGGACTTTGTTATACTCGATCAGGGGACTTTGTTATACTCGACCAGGGGAGTTTGTTATACTCGAACAGGGTACTTTGTTATACTCGATGAGGGGCCTTTGTTAAACTCGATGAGGGGCCTTTGTTATACTCGACCAGGGGACTTTGTTATACTCGATCATGGGCCTCTGTTAAACTCGATCAGAGGCCTTTGTTATACTCGATCAGGGGACTTTGTTATTCTCGATCAAGGGTCTTTGTTATACTCGATGAAGGGGCTTTGTTATACTCGATCAGGGAACCTTGTTATACTCGATCAGGGGCCTTTGTTTTAATCGTTCTGGGGACTTTGTTATACTCGATCAGGGGACTTTGTTATACTCGATCAGGGGACTTTGTTATACTCGACCAGGGGAGTTTTTGTACAAGATTAGGGGCCTTTGTTAAACTCGATTAGGGGCTTTTGTTATACTCAATCAGGGGACTTGCTTATACTCGATCAGGGGACTTTGTTATACTCGATAAGGGGGCTTTGCTATACTCGATTAGGGTACTTTGTTATTCTCGATCATTGGACTTTTTTATACTCGATCAGGGGACTTTGTTATACTCGATCACGGGACTTTTTTATACTCGATCAGGGGACTTTGTTATACTCGATGAGGGGCCTTTGTTATACTCGATCAGAGGCCTCGTTATACTCGAGCAGGGGACTTTGTTATACTCGATCAGGAGACTTTGTTATACTCGATCAGGGGACTTTGTTATACTCGATCAAGGACTTTGTTATCCTCGATCAGGGGACTTTGTTATACTCGATGAGGGGGCTTTGTTATACTCGATCAGGGGACTTTGTTATACTCGATGAGGGGACATTGTTATACTCGATTCGGGGCCATTTTTATACTCGATCAGGGGACTTTGTTATACTCGAATAGGGGACTTTGTTATAATCGTTCAAGCGACTTTGTTATACTCGATCAGGGGACTTTGTTATACTCGAGTTGGGGGCTTTGTTATACTCGATCAGGGGGATTTGTTATACTTGAACAGGGGCCTTTGTTATAATCGTTCAGGGGCCTTTGTTATACTCGACCAGGGGACTTTGTTATACTCGATCATGGGCCTCTGTTAAACTCGATCAGAGGCCTTTGTTATACTCGATCAGGGTCTTTGTTATTCTCGATGAAGGGGCTTTGTTATACTCGATCAGGGAATCTTGTTATACTCGATCAGGGGCCTTTGTTTTAATCGTTCAGGGGACTTTGTTATACTCGATCAGGGGACTTTGTTATACTCGATCAGGGGACTTTGTTATACTCGACCAGGGGAGTTTTTTGTACTCGATTAGGGGCCTTTGTTAAACTCGATCAGTGGCTTTTGTTATACTCAATCAGGGGACTTTGTTATACTCGATCAGGGGACTTTGTTATACTCGATAAGGGGGCTTTGCTATACTCGATTAGGGTACTTTGTTATTCTCGATCATTGGACTTTTTTATACTCGATCATGGGACTTTGTTATACTCGATCAGGGGACTTTTTTATACTCGATCAGGGGACTTTGTTATACTCGATGAGGGGCCTTTGTTATACTCGATCAGAGGCCTCGTTATACTCGATCAGGGGACTTTGTTATACTCGATCAGGAGACTTTGTTATACTCGATCAGGGGACTTTGTTATACTCGATCAAGGACTTTGTTATCCTCGATCAGGTGACTTTGTTATACTCGATGAGGAGGCTTTGTTATACTCGATCAGGGGACTTTGTAATACTCGATGAGGGGACATTTTTATACTCAATTAGGGGCCATTTTTATACTCGATCAGGGGACTTTGTTATTCTCGATCAGGGAACTTTGTTATACTCGTCTATGGGAGCTTGTTATACTCGATCAGGGGACTTTGTTATACTCGATGAGGGGACTTTCTTATACTCGATCAGGGGACTTTGTTATATTGGAAGGGGGGACTTTCTTATTCTCGATTATGGGACTTTGTTATACTCGATCAGGGGCCTTTGTTATACTCGATTAAGGGACTTTGTTATACTCGACCAGGGGACTTTGTTATACTCGTTCAGGGGCTTTTGTTATACTCGACAGGGGACTTTGTTATACTCGATCAGGGGCCTTTGTTATACTTGATCAGGGGACTTTGTTACTCTCGATCAGTGGACTTTGTTATACTCGATCAGGGAACTTTGATATACTCGATGAGGGGGCTTTGTTATACTCGTTCAGGCGCCTTTGTTATATTCGATCAGGGGCCTTTGTTATACTCGACGAGGGGACTTTGTTATACTCGATGAGGGGCCTTTGTTAAACTCGATCAGGGGCCTTTGTTATACTCGAACAGGAGACTTTGTTATACTCGATTAGGGGACTTTGTTATACTCGATCAGGGGGCTTTGTTTTACTTGATCAGGAAACTTTGTTATACTCGATCAGGGTCCGTTGTTATAATCGTTCAGGGGACTTTGTTATACTCGATTAGGGGCCATTTTTATACTCGATCAGGGGTCTTTGTTATACTCGAATAGGGGACTTTGTTATAATCGTTCAGTCGACTTTGTTATACTCGATCAGGGGACTTTGTTATACTCGATCAGGAGACTTTGTTATACTCGACCAGGGGAGTTTGTTATACTCGTTCAGGGGACTTTGTTATATTCGATCAGGGGACTTTGTTATACTCGATCAGGGGACTTTGTTATACTCGATCAGGGGACTTTGTTATATTCGATGAGGGGACTTTGTTATTCTCGATGAGGGGGCTTTGTTATACTCGATCAGGGGACTTTGTTATACTGGATGAGGGGACTTTGTTATACTCGATTAGGGGTCATTTTTAGACTCGATCAGAGGACTTTGTTATACTCGAATAGGGGACTTTGTTATAATCGTTCAGGCGACTTTGTTATACTCGATCAGGGGACTTTGTTATACTCGATCAGGGGACTTAGTTATACGCGACTAGGGGAGTTTGTTATACTCGATCAGGGGACTTTGTTATACTCGATCAGGGTCTTTGTTATACTCGATTAGGGGCCTTTGTTGTACTTGATCAGGGGGCTTTGTTATACTCGATCATGGAACTTTGTGCTCTTGATCCAGAGACGCTGTTATATACTCATTGGGGGACTTTGTTATACTCGACCAGGGTCTTTGTTATACTCGATTGGGGCCTTTGGTATACTTGAACAGGGCTTTGTACTCGATCAGGGGCTTTGTTATTCTCGATCAGGGGACTTTGTAATACTCGATCCGGGGCTTTGTTATGCTCGAGGAACTGTTATACTCGATTAGGGGCCTTTGTTATATTCGATCAGGAAACTTTGTTATACTCGTTCAGGCGCCTTTGTTATATTCGATCAGGGGCCTTTGTTATACTCGACCAGGGGACTTTGTTATACTCGATGAGGGGCCTTTGTTAAACTCGATTAGGGGCCTTTGTTATACTCGATCAGGGGACTTTGTTATGCTCGATTAGGGGACTTTGTTATACTCGATGAGGGGGCTTTGTTTTACTCGATCAGTAAACTTTGTTATACTCAATCAGGGGCCTTTGTTATAATCGTTCAGGGGACTTTGTTATACTCGATCAGGGGACTTTGTTATACTCGATCAGGGGACTTTGTTATACTCGATCAGGGAACTTTGTTATATTCGATGAGGGGATTTTGTTATTCTCGATCATGGGACTTTGTTATACTCGATGAGGGGCCTTTGTTATACTCGATGAGGCGACTTTATTCTACTCGACCAGGGGAGTTTGTTATACTCGTTCAGGGGACTTTGTTATACTCGTTCACGGGACTTTGTTATACTTGATCAGGGGACTTTGTTATACTCGATGAGGGGGCTTTGTTATACTCGATCAGGGGGCTTTGTTATACTTGATCAGGGCCTTTGTTATAATCGTTCAGGGGACTTTGTTATACTCGATCAGGGGACTTTGTTATACTCGATCAGGGGACTTTGTTATACTCGACCAGGGGAGTTTGTTATACTTGACCAGGGGACTTTGTTATACTCGATGAGGGGCCTTTGTTAAACTCGATGAGGGGCCTTTGTTATACCAGACCATGGGACTTTGTTATACTCGATCAGGGACCTTTGATAAACTCGATCAGGGGCCTTTGTTATACTTTTTCAGGGGACTTTGTTATACTTGATCAGGGGACTTTGTTATACTCGAGTAGGGGGCTTTGTTATTCTCGATGAGGGGGATTTGTTATACTTGAACAGGGACCTTTGTTATAATCGTTCAGGGGACTTTGTTATACTCGATCAGGGGACTTTGTTATACTCGATCAGTGGACTTTGTTATAATCGACCAGGGGAGTTTGTTTTACTCGACCAGGGACTGTTATACTCGATGAACTTGTTATACTCGAACAGGGGACTTTGTTATACTCGATCAGGGGACTTTGTTATA
>NW_024712397.1:0-23302 GCF_018991925.1 Homarus americanus
GGTCGACTGGGGAGGTCGGCTGGGAGGAGGCCGGGGCTGGGAGGAGGGGAGGCCGGCCGGGGAGCGGAGGCCGGCTGGGGGGGGAGGTCGGCTGGGGGAGGAGGAGGCCGGACTGGGGGAGGAGGTCGACTGGGGGAGGGAGGCCGACTGGGGAGGGGAGGAGTCAACTGGGGGAGGAGGCCGACTGGGGGGAGGAGGTCGACTGGGGAGGAGGCCGACTGGGGGAGGGAGGAGGTCAATTGGGGGGAGGAGGCCGACTGGGGAGGAGGTCGACTGGGGGGGAGGAGGAGGTCAACTGGGGGGAGGAGGCCGACTGGGGGAGGAGGTCCACTGGGGAGGAGGTCGACTGGGGGAGGAGGAGGTCAACTGGGGGAGGAGGTCGGGACTGGGGAGGCCAACTGGGGAGGAGGCTGACTGGGGAGGAGGCCGACTGGGGGAGGAGGTCGACTGGGGGAAGGAGGTCAACTGGGGGGGAGGAGGCTCGACTGGGAGAGGAGGCCGATTGGGGGAGGAGGGGCCGACTGGGGGAGGGCCGACTGGAGAGGAGGTCGACTGGGGAGGAGTCGACTGGGGAGGAGGTCGGCTGGGGAGGAGGGGAGGCGACTGGGGGAGAGTCGGCTGGGAGGAGGGAGGCCGACTGGGGGAGGAGGTAGGCTGGAGGAGGGGAGGCCGGGGGGGGAGGTGCGACGGAGGGAGGTCGGCTGGGAGGAGGGGAGGCCGACTGGGGAGGGGAGGAAGGGAGGAGGTCGACTGGGAGAGGGGAGGTCGACTGGGGGAGGGGAGGCCGACTGGGGGGAGGAGGCCTGGGAGGGGAGGCCGACTGGGAGGAGGGAGGCCGACTGGGGGAGGTCGGCTGGGAGGGGAGGGGAGGTCGACTGGGGGAGGTCGGCTGGGAGGGAGGGGGCTGGCTGGGGAGGAGGGAGGTCGACTGGGAGGAAGGGGAGGGAGGGAGCTGACTGGGAGGGGAGGCCATCAGGGGAGAGGCAAGGGAGGAGGGGAGGCTGGGGACTGGGGAGGGGAGGACGGGGAGGGGAGGAAGGGGAGGAGGGGAGGAGGACTGGGAGGGGAGGCCTGGGGAGGAGGGAGGACTGGGGGAGGAGGGAGAGGGGAGGGGAGGAGAAGGGGGAGGAGGGAAGGACGGAGGAGGACTGGGAGGAAGGAGGGGAGGGAGGCCAGGAGGGGACAAGGAGGGGGATTGGGAGAGGGAGGGGGATGGGGAGGGAGGTACTAGGAAGCGATGGGGAGGCGAAGGAGGAGGGGAGGCCGACTGGGGAAGCAAGGGAGGAGGGGGAGGAGGGATGGGAGGAGCCAAGGAGGAGGAGCCGACTGGGGGGAGGTCACTGGAGGAGTGCCACGGGGAGGAGGCCGACTGGGGGGAGGAGGCTGGGAGGGGAAGCTGGGGAGGGGAGGGAGGAGGGGAGGCTGACGGGGAGGAGGCTGGGAGGAGGGGAGGACTGGGGGAGGCAAGGAGGAGAATGGGAGAGGGGAGGGAGGGAGGGGAGGGGAGGAAGGGGAGGGGAGAAGCGAAGGGGAGGGGAGAAGGATGGGGAGGGGAGAAGGGAGGGGAGGCGACTGGGGAGGGGAGGCAGGGGAGGGAGAGGAAGGGGGAGGCAGGAGAGGAAGGATGAGGAGGAGGTTACGGAAGAGAGGAGGCCGAGGGGAGGCGATGGGAGGAAAGGACTGGGGAAGCACTGGAGGAGGCCGAAGGAGGAGGGGAGGGAGGTCAAGGAGGGGGAGGCCGACGGGGGAGGACGGCTGGGAGGAGGGGAGGCTGACTGGGGGAGGGGAAAGGGGAGGTCACTGGGGAGGGGAGGCAAGGGGAGGGGGAGGCTGGGGGAGGCGGGGAGGGAGGGAGGCCGACTGGGGGGAGGAGGAAGGGAGGGGAGGGAGGGGAGGCGACTGGGGGAGGCAAGGGGAGAGGGGACAAGGGGAGGGAGGGAAGGATTGGGGGAGGAAGGATGGGGGAGAGGAAGGGGAGGGAAGGAGGGGAGGGGGAGGCTGAAAGCAGGGGAGGGAGACAGGGGAGGGAGGGGAGACCGACAGGGGAGGAGGTTTAAGGGAGAGGGAGAGGACGGGAGGGGAGGGGAGGCCGAAGGGGAGGCTGGGGAGGAGGAGGAAGCTAAGGAGGAGGAGGCCGACTGGGGGAGGTCAGGAGGAGGCTGGGAGGAGGAGGGAGGCGAGGAGCGGCTGGGGGGAGGGAGGCCGACTGGGGGAGGCGGGAGGGGGAGGAGGGGAGGGAGAGAGGGGAGGGGAGGAGGAAGGGGGGGAGCGAAGGGAGGAGGGAGGGGAGGCTGGGAGGAGGGGAGGCCAGGGAGGAGCGACTGGGAGGAAGGTAAGGGAAGGACTGGGGGAGGCCAGCTGGGGGGGGAGGTTTGCTGGGGGAGGCCGAAGGGAGGAGAAGCGACTGGGGAGGTTGCTGGGAGGAGGGAGAAGCGACTGGGGGAGGTTACTGGGAGGAGGCGTCGACTGGGAGGAGGGGAGGCCGGCTGGGGGAGGTCGGCTGGGGAGGAGGCCGACTGGGGGAGGTCGGCTGGGAGGAGGAGGCCGACTGGGGGAAGCACTGGGGAGGAAGGAGGGGAGCGAATGCTGGGGGAGGCCGGCTGGGGAGGGGAGGGGAGGCGACTGGGGGAGAGGAAGGGAGGAGGGACAAGCTGGATGGGGGAGGAGGAAGGGGAGGAGGCCGACTGGGAGGAGGGGAGGCCGGCTGGGGGGAGAGGAGGGGAGGCGACTGGGGGAGGTTGGCTGGGGAGGAGGGGAGGCGACTGGGGCACTGGGAGGAGGGGAGGTTGCTGGGAGCGAAGGCCGAAGGGGGAAGGTTGGCTGGGGAGGAGGAGGCCGACTGGGGGAGGTCGGCTGGGAGGAGGAGGCCGACTGGGGGAGGTCACTGGGAGGAGGCCGGACTGGGGAGGAGGAGGCCGGCTGGGAGGAGGCCGACTGGGGAGGCCGGCTGGGAGGAGGGAGGTTACCTGGGGGAAGAATGGGGAGGAGGGAGGCCGACTGAGGGAGGTCGGGGGGGGGAGGCCGATGGGGAGGGAGGCCGACTGGGGGAGGCCGAGGGAGGAGGGGAGGACGACGGGGAGGTTGACTGGGGAGGAGGGAGGCCGACTAGGGGAGAAGGCAGGGGAGGAGGGAGGTTGGGGAGGGAGAGAGCGACTGGGGGAACGTTGCTGGGAGGGAGGAGACGACTGGGGAGGTTGGGCAGGAAGGAGGGGAGGCCGACTGGGGAGAGGCCGAGGGGAGGGGAGTCGACTGGAGGAGGGGAGGCCGACTGGGGAGGTTGGAGGGGAGGTAGGGAGGGAGGCGACTGGGGGAGGCCGACTGGGGGAGGTCGGCTGGGGAGGAGGGGAGGCCGACTGGGAGGAGGCCGACTGGGAGGGGAGGCCGCTGGGGGAGGGGAGCCTGACTGGGGAGGGGAGGCCGACTGGGAGGGGAGGTTGCCAAGGGGAGGAGGCCGACGGGGAGGGAGGTCCGACTGGGAGGGGAGGCCGGCTGGGAGGAGCCTGACTGGGAGGAGGCCGACTGGGAGGGAGGCCGGCTGGGAGAGTGGAGTGCGACTGGGAGGGGAGGCCGGACTGGGAGGGGAGGTTGCTGGGAGGGGAGGGGAGGTCGACTGGGAGGGGAGGCCGGCTGGGGAGGGGAGGGAGGTCGATGGGGGGAGCGGCTAGGAGGAGGGAGGCCGACTGAGGAGGAGGCCGGCTGGGGAGGTCGGCTGGGAGGATGGGAGGCCGACTGGGGAGGAGGCCTGGGAGGGGAGGTCGGCTGGGAGGGAGGCCGGCTGGGAGGGGAGGCCGACTGGGAGGAGGGGAGGCGACTGGGGGGAGGCCGAAGGGAGGAGGGGAGGCCGACTGGGGAGGGGAGGCCGACTGGGGGAGGTCGGCTGGGAGGGGAGGCTTGCTGGGAGGAGGGGAGGCCGACTGGGGGAGGCTGGGAGGAGGGGAGGCCGACTGGGGGAGGTTGGCTGGGAGGGAGGCCGACTGGGGGAGGGAGGGGGCTGGGGAGGGGAGGTCGGCTGGGAGGAGGGAGGTCAGACTGGGGGGAGGCTTGCTAGGGGAGGGGAGGAGGGATGGGGAGGAGGCTGGCTGGGAGGGGAGGTCGGCTGGGAGGGGAGGTTTGCTGGGAGGGGAGGTCAATGGGAGGGATGGTGGCTGGGAGGAGGGGAGGCCGACTGGGGGAGGAGGCCGGCTGGGGAGGGGAGGTCGACTGGGAGGAGGGAGGCGGCTGGGGAGGAGGGAGGCCGACTGGGGAGGAGGAAGGGGAGGGGAGGCTGCTGGGGAGGGGAGGCCGACTGGGGGAGGTCGGCTGGGAGGAGGCTTGCTGGGAGGGAGGTTTGCTGGGAGGGGAGGTCAGGCTGGGAGGGAGGTCGGCTGGGGAGGGGAGGTCGACTTGGGGGGGATGGTCGGCTGGGAGGAGGAGTCGACTGGGGAGAGGTCTGGGAGGAGGGGAGGTCGGCTGGGGAGGGGAGGTCGGCGGGGAGCGGAGGTCGGCTGGGGGAGCGGCTGGGAGAGGGAGGCTCGGCTGGGAGGAGGAGGTCGACTGGGAGGGAGGTCGGCTGGGAGAAGGGAGGCCGACTGGGGGCAGGTCGGCTGGGAGCGGAGGTCAGCTGTGGGGAGGCCAGCCTGGGGAGGTCGGCCAGGGGGGAGGCTTGCTGGGGGAGGTCGGCTGGGGGAGGTCAAGGGAGGAGATCGACTGTTGCATCTCTTAACATTTACACCTTGTAGTTTTAACAGCTGAAGGAAACAAACTACTGTACTATTACTTCTTCTCTAACCTAACCTAATCTAATCTAACCTAACCTAACCTAATCTAACCTAACTAACCTAACCTACATAAATTCATTCACTCTTAGGTTACTTACCGGTATAGCGTATATACGGGTGGTTGGCCTCTATATCTCCAATCAGATTTAAACCCTTATAAGTTAGTTCTCCAGGGGCGGGGGCAAAACAGTGTCTTCCTATAGTGAACTACATCATGCACTTTTCTGGTCTAAATCTCCCGCCCCCCCCCACCCCCCAAAAAAAACTCGTAAATTTTACCTTGATGATTATATTGAATGCGGGAATCAAAG
Source organism: Homarus americanus (assembly GCF_018991925.1). Classification (NCBI taxonomy): domain Eukaryota; kingdom Metazoa; phylum Arthropoda; class Malacostraca; order Decapoda; family Nephropidae; genus Homarus; species Homarus americanus. The sequence continues at coordinate 5,069 of NW_024712397.1, forward strand.
ACACTCATCTCCTAGGTCAACACACATACACCCTTAGTACCAGTCCACTACACCCGTAATACACCACTAGCGGGGGCAAAACAGTGCTTTCCTCATGACCCACCCCCCAATTGGAGCTTATCTCACAAAAAAATTTAAAAAAAAAAGCAAAAAACAAAAAGCCTCGTAAGTTACACCGTGAGCCTTATAATGAATGCGGGAATTTAGAACAGGCAAATCACAGGTCCTCCGCCTCTATACAAGGGTCATTAATCGTGGCCGCACCGCCGGATAGTATACAGTCATATCGCATTAATCCTTTACTCGCTTATCCCGCCATCTCAAAGTCGTTCTCAGATTACGGACAACAAATGCAGCGCACTGCTTTAATCGGGAGGTTGAGGCGGATAGCGGAGTATTATTGTATCTAACGACGTGATCCAGTTAGTGGTGGTGTGTAGTGGTGGTGGTGTGTAGTGGTGGTGGTGTGTAGTGGTGGTGGTGTGTAGTGGTGGAAGTGTGTAGTGGTGGTAGTGTGTAGTGGTGGTGGTGTAGGTGGTGGCAGGTGGTGGTGTGGTGGTGGTGGTGTAGTGGTGGTGGTGTGTAGTGGTGGAGGTGGTGGTGTGTAGTGGTGGAGGTGGTGGTGTGTAGTGGGGATGTGTGGTGGTGGAGTGTAGTGGTGGTGGTGTGTAGTGAGGATGTGCGGTGGTGGTGTGCAGTGGTGGTGGTGTGTAGTGGTGGTGGTGTGTAGTATTGGTGGTGCGTCGGGGTGTGTGCTATAGGGTGGGTATATGTGCTGGGTGGTTTACACACGTCCTAGATGGTTTATATATATATATATATATATATATATATATATATATATATATATATATATATATATATATATATATATATATATATATATATATATATGTGTGTGTGTGTGTGTGCTGGGTGGTTTGCACATGTGCTGGGTGGTATATACGTGTGCTAGGTGGCTTACACATGTGTCGGGTGGTTTACACATGTGTCGGGTGGTTTACACATGTGTTGGGTGGTTTATATCTGTGCTGAGTGGATTACATGTGTGTACGGCAGTCAAACACCACTAAAGAAACGGTGAAAAATGAAAGTGGGTCCCATAAGCATGAGTGCTCTCGATCGCCTTCACTTCCCCATATTGTAAACTCAGGTATCCATTTACAGGTGGGTGAAAAGGGAGCACCACCAGGGAATCGAACCCCCAGGCCCATGGAACAGGAGGCGAGCATTGCATCCACACGACCAAAGAAACGGTAGTCGAACACCATAAATAAAACGAGATTCAATGTAAAACTCAACTAGAAGCACAATATAAGTTCTTTTATATAAAATAAAGATGGTTTTCAGTTTTATCGAGAAACCTTCGGATATAAACTTGCTAACACCGCGTACCATCTTGGCCAGGTAGACGACACACCCATCAGCCACCGAGAATAAACAAAAGCAAAAATAAATTAACATTCTCTCTGGATATTTTACATACATTTAAATATAACAAAAGATTTCATGGGAGACACTTCACGAATTTAACTTTTGTTTCCATTGTTTCTGGTTTAATTTGTACAGTACACTCTTGTTTTGTTCATGACTGGGAGACCTATCCACTTACGACACGTTATTTTCTCACTATCACACTACAGAACTATAATCACGTTCTCAGAGTCAATTGGTAATGGAGACGTAATGATCTAGATTACGAATTGTTCAACAAGAAAATATGTTAAGGTAGGAAAGACAAACTGACCTTCATAGAGCTACACACACACACACACACACACACACACACACACAAATCCTGACTAAAATACGATGAGTTGAAATTTAAATTCTTAAGACCTAACCTAACCTAACCTAACCTAACCTAACCTAACCATAACACAATGAATTCACCGTAAAATAAAAATCCTTATTACCTCGGATCACAAAATACCCCCCAAAAAATCGAATTATCTAATCACAACACATCATCTTCAGCAAAAAAATAATAAATAAAAATAATAAATAAAACTGCCCACCTAAAATCATTAATAAAATAGAACAAAATAAAACGTCAAACCACAACATCAAGTAGAAATTTAAACCTTAAACCTCGCCAGACCTAAACCACGACAGACTTAATAATCACCTAAACCACGATAATGAACAAATAAACCCAACGAGCAAGAACAAGTGTCGTCACCACCTCCAACAACCTGAAAGCCGACTGAAATTGGATTCTGAAGGCAATTCGTTCCGGGGGTGAAGGGCGTAGCTGGTAATTACTGAGGTGCTCGTTCTTGATATGTACACACACACACACACGGTTAATGTCGGGGAGGAAGAGACCAGAATAAACGGATCAAGTCGTATTACACATGACCATCTCGCTGTGTTATCTCCCTGATAATTGAGTTCTGAGTCCTGCCAAGATCCTCTTTTTAAAATCTTCATCATTAATATTATCATTCTCCTCCTCCTATTTTTGCTTTGTTTTTCTTCCTCATTTTTCATATTCCTCCTCCTACTCCTCTCCTCTTCACTTCTTCCTCTTGTGTTTCCGTTTCCTCTTCTTCTTCTTCTTCTTCTTCTTCTTCTTCTTCCACTTTTGCTTCTTTTGATCTATCTAAAAGCAGAACTGTAAGAAAGACTGAAAGACGAGTGAGGGGAGAATAAGAAGAAGGAAGAGAGGAGAGGGAAAAGGGAAGGAAAATATAGTTGAGGGAAGGGAAGGGAAGGAAGTGAGGGAAGAAAGTTGAGTGCGGGGAGGAAGGAAGAGTGGCGAGGAAGGAAGAGGGGGAAAGAAGGAAGAGGGGAAAGAAGGAAGAAGGGGAAAGAAGGAAGAGTAGAGGGGTTATCTCCTCCCCCTCATATAGCAGGACACAAACACCTTACCAGCGCCTTAAAACAAACGCCCACACCATCATGCAAACACAAGCACACTCCATAATATTTCCTGATCCTGCCAGATCATAATTAACCTGTATGAACACCTGGGCGTGTCAAGTCATACCTGAGGGGCTGGCACAAGAGGTATTATTAGAATGATCCATTACCTGAGTGGTTTAAATTGTGTGGCAATAATTGGTATGTTCAGGTAATTAATTGGGACATTTGAAAAAAAGTACAGCATTACAAGTGAGTCTCTGGACAGGTGTGATAAGTCTCCCTCTCTCAGCAAAGAATCTTAACACAATCAGGAAAGTATTGTTTGTTGGTTGGTTAAAATGCTAAAGTTTTATGATTTTAAAATTTAGGAACACGATAGAAAAGACCCCAAAAAATAAAGTCATGATCGTAGCTATCGTTAATTGCACAGTAGTGTGTTGTTTAGCTCATCAAGAAACAGCAACAATAATCTGGCATCAGGAGTTACAGTTCTCGGGGCACATTAACACTAGAAGATAAACTGTATACTGGTGTTGATGGTCTTGGTAACCTGAGCTTTACCGAGGTTCTCTCTTAGTTAGCGGCGGGGTCTTGATGCGTCCCTCTGTAAGCAAGATAGCGAGTCCCCAGCCCTGACCAGACACGCCTCCACGGTACACTCCTACAGGTACAACATGCGTGTATAGACAGTCTTCCTGGGTTAGACTACAGGAAGAATGCGTCTAAGAAACAAGTGTTCTCTGTCTACCTGATATTTAGAAGTGTTGCACCTTTTGACAGCTTGAATAGAAAATTATGTCGTGTTCGTAATCCGCCATTAGTGTAATATTTGAAGACTAGGTTGATTCTAATGACCAACCACTATTCTGTTTAACTGTCTAACCACCACACCGCCTCAACTACACCAAAAAAAATGAACTGGGGGAAGAAAGACAGGATAGGAACATCAAGAAACTGTAGGGGGTGAGATGTACCAGCCCAGGGAGGGGGAGGAGGAGGAGGACTAGGAAGAGGAGGACGAGGAGGAAGAGGAGGACGAGGATGGGGAAGAAGAGGAGGAGAAGAGGAGGACGAGGAGGAAGAGGAGGACGAGGAGGAAGAGGAGGACGAGGGGGGGAAAAAAGGGGAAGAGAAGAAGAGGAGGAAGAGGAGGACGAGGATGGGAAAGAAGAGGAGGAGAAGAGGAGGAGGAGGGCTTCACTATGAGAGAGAAAAAGGAAACGCACGCAAGACTCTCAAAGAACGGGAACCTCCACATAAACACAACAATTCCTCAAGTACAGGTGAAGCAATCCTCTCACCACTCGGGTTCGTCCCAGATGTGAGTGTCTTGGGTGCTGGTCTGGAATAGTGGGGTGTAGAGACGTCCCAAAGGTGTGTCGGGGAGCAGGTGTAGTGTGTCGAGGAATGATGATGGTGGTGTAGCTGGTGTGGATAAAAAATATATATACTTGACCTTTGACCTTTCAGAGACCTCACATAAACCTACAAGGAATTCCCGCAACATCATTCAAAATCCGAGAGAGTAAAAAATCTGTTAAAAAATCCTTTGAGCGCGGATACGGATTCCCCCCCCCCTCTCTCTCTCTCTCTCTCTCTCTCTCTCTCTCTCTCTCTCTCAAACCAAACACCTTTACAGATCAAAACCAGAGCTCATCAATATTCTAATCCAGCTCATCACTTCAGTATGCAAATTAATAGGAACAGATTATACCAATGGTTCTCAAATTCGCCTATTATTTTTATTTTGGTCGATTACTCAATTCCTTTCGGGTAGAATTCGTCTCCCTGGATCAACACACTCTATTCCCACTATGGCAACAGGTAACGCACTTATGCCCTAGACACTAACCCCCCGACGCACTCTCTCCTTCCCTCACACACACTCTCAATACCCCGTCACCCACCTTCCCCTCCACCTGCCTCTCCCCACACACTCACAACACCTCCACACACTCACAACACCCCCACACACTCACAACACCCCCTCCCTCACCCACCACACTCACAACACTTCACCCCCAGCTGTCTCTTCCCACACACTCACAACACCTCCACACACTCACAACACCCCCTCCCTCACCCACCACACTCTCACAACACTTCACCCCTCCACCTGTCTCTTCCCCCACACTCCCTCCCTCACCCACCACACTCACAACCTCTCACCCCTCCACCTGTCTCTTCCCCCCATACTCCCTCCCCTCACCCGCCACACTCACCAAAGCCTTCACCCCTCCACCTGTCTCTTCCCCCCACACTCCCTCCCTCACCCACCACTCTCACAACACTTCACCCTCCACCTGTCTTCCCCCCACACCCCCCCCTCACCCACCACCTCACAACACTTCACCCACCACCTGTCTCTTCCCCCCCATACTCCCTCCCTCACTAACTCTCCTCAGCAGGTCGGTAATTACAAGCTCGTGATGACCTGTTCCAAGGCAAGTAATTCAACACCTTCACGCCAACACCGTCATCATGAACTAACGCAAGACATGAAGCTTTGTCTTCCACTCTGGTATTACTGTCACTGCTGGTATTACTATCTCCTACAGCTGGTATTATCTCCTACAGCTTGTATTACTATCTTCCTATCTTCAAGAACTAGTATTTCTATCTCCTAGAGCTGATAATACAATCTCCTGGTATTGGTATTACTGTTTCATAGTTCTGGTATTGCTGTTTCCTAGAGCTAGTACTACTGCTAGAGCTGGTATCACTGCCTACCTTCACCTTCCTCCTCCTCCCCCAGCCATCCATAACGGGGAGAGGAACGGTAAAAAGTTTCTGTGGATTTACTAACAAAATAAAAAACTCTCATCTCCATTTTCTTATGGTTTTACTGGCCACACACACACACACACACACACACACACACACACACACACACACACACACACACACACACATATACACACACACACACACACACACACACACACACACACACACATACACACACACACACACACACACACACACACACACACACACACACACATACACACACACACACACACACACACACACACACACACAAACACACACACACACACACACACACACACAGGTAAACAAACACAAGTCTTATGAATTCTCTACTTTGTTATTTATTTCCTGACAACATTGTTTTTCAAGCACTCAAAGTCATAGTTATTAGTCATTATTAGTAAATATCACCTGATGATTAGCTCCAAGTTTTTTCACCTTAGGTTAAACATTAAACACTGGCCGGGGGGGGGGAGGTTAGGTTAGGTTTCATTAAATTTAGTTACGCTAGGGTAAATTAAGTTACGTTAGGTTAAGTTAGGTTAAGATAGCGTTAGGATGATTAATCTTCAACTGAAATAAGCTGGGACTCATCATCAGGTTATCTGCTTACACTTACCACAGCCGGGTACCAATACATAATAACTGGCTGGGTGTTAAGACTTACAGAAGCCCCCGGCATCACGCCCTCCTGCCCCCAGCTGTCACGGTGGTCAGAAGAGCCTCCCTGTTATTACACTACACACACATTAACAATATGTCTCCATCTCGCTGCCTCTTCGCCAAGCTATCTTTCCACCTCTCTTTCCTGGTAAATGGCAATCCCTTCACCCCGTTCTCCCTTTACTTAGCTATCCCTCCACCCCACTATTCCTCCACTCCACTATCCCTCCACTCTACTATCCCTCCACCCCGCTATCCCTCCACTCCACTATCCCTCCACTCTACTATCCCTCCATCCCGCTATCCCTCCACTCTACTATCCCTCCACCCCGCTATCCCTCCACTCCACTATCCCTCCACTCTACTATCCCTCCACTCCACTATCCCCCCACTCCCACTATCCCTTCACTCCCGCTATCCCTCCACCCCGCTATCCCTCCACTCCGCTATCCCTCTCCACTCTACTATCCCTCCACTCCACTATCCCCCCCACTCTACTATCCCTCCACCCCTGCTATCCCTCCGCCCCCGCTATCCTCCACCTCCACATTCCCTCCACCCCAGCTATCCCTCCACTCTACTATCCCTCCACTCCACTATCCCCCACTCTACCATCCCTCCACCCCGCTATCCCCCCACTCCACTTATCCCCTCTCAATTCTAGCCTTTATCCATCCACCCTGGGCTATCCCTCCACTCCATCATCCCTCTCCACCCCGCTATCCCCCCACTCCACTATCCCTCCCACCCCGCTATCCCTCCACTCACCATCCCTCCACCCCACTATCCCTCTCCACCCCGCCATCCTCTCCACTCCACTATCCTCCACCCTAATTATCCCTCCACCCGCTATCCCTCCACCCCGCTATCCCTCCACCTCGCTACCCCTCCCCCCCCCGCTATCCCTCCACCCATGGTTAAGTATCCAGTTACTGACCTGGTCATTATGCTTGGGGTTGTATCCATCTTTATCTGTCTCTGTCTATCTGTCTGTTTATCTGTCTCTGTCTATCTGTCTCTATCTACCTGTCTCCCCTGACTGAACATTATCGAGCACCACCACCACCACACGGCCGCGTCAGGAGGAGGGTGGATGACCTCGCCTCCTCCTCCGTCCGTTGTGTTCTCTTCCCCGTCGATGCCGTTAAATTACGATAAAAAAACACAAAACTGTATAGATATGTAAATACCAAGATATGTGAACACGCCTGACGGCAGGACTCTGTTACCATTCATTGTACCATTTATTCACATGTCTGTATTACTACATATGTTTAGAGCATGTCTGAGATCTATGCTTATGTCTAATGCCTATGTTCACTTACTATGTCCCGATGTACTATGTCTGTACCGCGCTAGTCGAGTAACTAGAAGACCTCATTTATTGTCCTAATAATATCTAGCAACTCTCCTTGCCTAGCTAGCTACTTCCCTCAGATCGGCTTCGGCCTGCCTACGGCACGGAGTCCCTTGTACTCGCTTCTGTATCGGTCGGCTATCCCGCCGAGTCTTGTACTACTTATTGAATATATCTACTGCTCGTGCTCTGGAGTTTGAAGAACCTTGTCTAGGATTTCATCCCACCACATGGCGCAGTTGAGTAGCTCCAACACGACAGTTGACAAGCCTCAAGAGCCGGCCTCGTCTGTTTCCCGCCCAGAAGATATACTCCACAGTGCCCCTGGATTTAAAGTGCTTTGTGACCTTGTGAAGTGCAGTGCCTTTCATGTCTGTTTGCTATGTTTCTCGGGCCCTACAGGTAGCAGAAACCCCTTCAGCCCAGTTTCCAAGACAGCACTTCCGGCATACATCCTCCGTCTGCACCGGCCCGCAAGCCACTGACTGCCTCCTCTCCACTGAGTCATCACCAGCATCTCGCCCGGGCGCGCGGAGGAATACACCGCCGCCAGCCGCCTCCTCTCACTTCACAAATATTACAGTCAATACTCTTTTACTTGCCCGCCAGTTCCTGCACTTAGGCAAGTACATTGACGAAAACATAGCACTTCACCTTATTCTCCTTGTCTTTCCCATCGCAACCATACCAAACACGAGATGTCTGACCACGACGATTTGCTGGGAAATTTATATGAGGATTATGAGGAAGACGAAGCCTCACAGACCCTCCCACCCCCCCTCACGCCTCACACGCCGGGCGCGCCAAATTCAAAGGATGGGAGCCAGGATATACGTCAGTTAATTCACTTCCTACAAGTTTCCCAAGAGAAGGAACCCCAAAGACGTCAATTAGAGGAGGAAAAACGACATCAAGAGGAATTGTCAAGACAGTCAGAGGAATCAGCTTACCGTCTTCAACTTCAACAACAACACCAAGCTGATAACCGCAAATTCCTGGAACTATTGGAATTGCTGGCAACGAGGACGACTTCACCAGCTGCCACAACCAATTCGCCAGCTTCAGCCTCTTCATCTATCCTTCAGACAACGCCTCCTCACACGTCACCTATCCCCCTTGGGTATACCTCAGTGCCTTCTCAACCACCTGCTCCAGTCTCAACTCTCGTCGACCTCTCTGTACCTCCTCCATTACCTGCCGTCTCGAGTACACCCCTGCATAGCAAGTCTTCAGTTCCCAGCCCCCCACCTCTTCAATCCAATGCAACATATCAAGTATACCGTCAATGGCGACGTCGTTTTGAAGACTTTGCTGTTATGTCTGACCTCAACCGAATGCCCCCTCATAAACAACTCATCCAATTAAGATCGTGCTTTTCCCTCGATGCTCAACGCCTACTAGAGCACACGCTAGCCATTCCCCCTGACTCCCCCATGTCAGTGACAGAGGTTTTAAACGCCTTGCAGAGTCATTTCCGAGGCCTCCGCAATGAAGCTTTGCGTCGTAGGGAACTGCTATCCTGCAAACAAGCTTCTGGGGAATCATTCTCAGACTTCTACGCACGACTTAAGGACCTAGCAGCCGAGGTGGACCTATTTACAGGCGATCCTGTAACCTGTGCCGAGATCCAGCTCAAGATGATCTTGCTGATGGGTGTACGTGACGAGGACCTGCTTCAGAAACTCCTCACCCTCGACGCCGCCTCTTCCCTCACCGACTTCGTCACCTGTTGCAGGTCGTATGAGGCCACAAGAGAGGCTGCCTCAGCTATACACTCATCGCCATCTCAAGTTCACGCCGTCTCCACCTACAAGAGGAATCAACGCCAGATGCAGACGGCGTCCTCTCCACAGCCCCCGTCACAGTCACCAGTTTCTTCTCCCGAATCCTGCAGAAACTGTCAGCGCCAGCACGGTCCAGGAAAGTGCCCTGCGGCTGATAGTAAATGTCGAAACTGCGGGTTTCAAGGCCATTGGCCCCGCACAACTCGATGTCCTGCCAACAAGGTCTCATGCAACGCTTGCAACAAGCAAGGACACTTCGCCAAGTGTTGCAGGTCCACCAAGAAGCCTCCATCTCCAGGTCAAAACGTCTCTTCACAGCCCAACAGAACGTCCACACCACCGTCTCCCAAGAACAACAAAGGATGCCGACGCGTGGATGATGCCTCGAGTGACAGGTCCCCCAAGCCCGTCAATGTTCGTCTGTCCTACGGTACCAACTCTTCCAACCTCCTGATGATACCTGACACGGGCGCGGACATCACGGTGATTGGACCAACACACCTGGACGCCCTCAACATTCCCAGGAGTAGCCTGTCACCCACAGTCATGAACGACGTGCTCACAGCGGACGGGTCCCCGATGTCTCCACCTTTGGGTTGCTTCAAGGCAACACTACAGCTCGGTCCCAAGTCTTGCCTTGCCACAGTCCACGTCCATGAGGGCATCCAAACCCCTCTTTTGTCATGTGGCCATTGTCAGGACTTGGCCATCGTCTCATCCGAGTTCCCAAAGCCCATCCTCGCCGTGACACACCTCAACAGGTGTGCAGAGATACCTGTTTCAGCCATGACCACACCTGCCGCCGCCCGGGAGTTCTTTCTTCGTCAGTTCAGCGACGTCCTTGTCTCCAAGTCCGACCTCCAGAAGACGCCGCTCAAGAAGATGACAGGCCCCCCGATGAGAATCCACCTCAAGCCTGGCGCGACGCCTTTCGCCATCCACACACCCAGGCCTATCCCCTTTGCCCTACGGGACAAGGTGAAGGCGGAGCTCGATTCTCTGGTGCAGCAGGGGATCATCAGACACGCCGGTGAGGAGCCCTCCGAGTGGTGCCACCCTATGGTCTTGGCACCCAAGCCTGTAGGTGTTCGCATCACAGTGGACCTCACCCATCTCAACTCGCAGGTCTCCCGTCCCGCCCATCCATCGCCTACGCCCATCCAAGCAGTCCGCAGCGTCACCCCGTCTGCAAAGTTCTTTACCACGGCGGATGCACTACATGGGTACTGGCAAGTCGACCTGGCGGAAGAAGATCGCCACCTCACTACATTCATCACGCCCCACGGCCGCTTCCAACACTGCCGCGGACCCATGGGCTTCGCAGCAACGGGGGATGCGTACTGCCTCCGTGGGGATATGGCTCTGCAGGGTGTCACCAACTGCGTGAAGGTCGTAGATGACATCCTGCTCTTCGACGATGATCTCCCGGCCCACTTGAACCGAGTTCATCTGATACTCACAAGATGTCGTGCCCATGGTATCACCCTGAACAAAGATAAATTTGTGGTCGCCGCCTCCCAAGTTAACTACTGCGGCTACAATATCTCGCCAGAGGGGATCTCAGCTGATGAGGAAAAGCTCAAGGCCATCAGGGACTTCCCTACTCCAGCGAACCTGACCGACCTTCGCTCGTTCATGGGCCTGGTAAATCAGCTGGCAGACTTCTCCCCTAAAATCGCCACATCAGCCCAACCTCTACGCCCCCTCATGAGCCCCAAGCGCTCTTTCCTCTGGACTCCTGACCACGACCTAGCGTTCAGGAATGTTAAGAAGGCGTTGCTGTCACCACCAGTCTTGGCACCCTTCGACCCGTCCTTACCAGTGGTCCTCCAGACCGACGCCTCCCGTCTATACGGCCTCGGATATGCCCTCCTTCAAGATCACGGCCAGGGTAGACTGCGCTTAGTTCAGTGTGGCTCCAGGTTTTTGACGGACACGGAGACCAGATACGCCACCATCGAACTAGAGATGCTGGCAGTCGCCTGGGCTATGGCCAAGTGCCGCCTTTACCTGTTCGGCCTTGGGCATTTCACCCTCATGACGGACCATCGCCCGCTCATACCCATCCTCAATCACTACACGTTGGACGCCATCGAAAATCCTCGCCTCCAACGTCTCAAAGAGAAGACCGCCCCTTACGTCTTTACAGCTGTGTGGCGCGCCGGGAAGCTTCTGTGCATACCAGACGCCCTCTCCCGAGCCCCTGTTAGTCGCCCCACACCTGAAGATGAAGTCGACTGTACCACGGCCGCGGCTCACGTTTTGTCTTTAGTGACACACACAGCCACTTCCCTTGCTGACAAGACGACGACGACGCCCTCCATCGAAGACGATAGGACTCTCCAGGAGCTTCGCATCGCCGCCGCTCAAGACCCGGCATACGTCCAACTCCTCGACTACGTCTCCGCTGGATTCCCCACCAACCGCTACGACATTCACGCCTCCGCCCTCCCCTTCTGGAAGCTAAGGGATAGCCTCTATGCGGACGGAGAGCTGGTGTTGTACGGCCCCAGGATCGTCGTTCCCGCTGCCCTCCGCCGGCGCACCTTATCCCGCCTCCATGACAGCCACCGCGGCGTTGAAGCCACCAGGCGCAGAGCCCGTCAGACCGTCTTCTGGCCTGGTATTGACGCCGATATTAAGAGCACGGTTGAGGCCTGTGAGCCTTGCCAGCAACTCCAGCCCAGCCAGCAACAAGAGCCGTACCTGTGCAATGACCTCCCAAAGCGGCCCTTTGAGTCCGTGTCCGCCGACTTCTTTAATGTGGCCGGAAAGTCTTTCCTGGTGGTCGCCGACAGGCTCTCTGGATGGCCCGTGGTAGTTCCCTGTGGTCGGGACACCACCTCTTCTAGGGTCATCCGGATGTTCTGTTGCTTCTTCCGGGAAGTCGGAGTGCCTCTCCGCCTCCGAACCGACGGTGGGCCCCCGTTCAATAGCCACGAGTTCAAGAGCTTCGCCGAACGCTGGGGCGTCCACCACATCGTCACCTCCCCTCATTACCCGCAGGCGAATGGCCACGCCGAGGCAGCGGTAAAGTCCGCAAAATACCTCATCCTCAAGACAGCACCGACGGGGAACCTGGACTGCGAGGAGTTCGACAGGGGCCTACTAGAACTCCGTAACACCCCTACCCCTGCCGGACGCTCTCCTGCCCAGGTGTTGTATGGCTGCCCCCTTCGTACTTGTGTGCCTGCCCACCCCCAGTCCTTCTTAGATGAATGGCAGATCAAGGCGGACGAGTGTGACCGCCGTGAGGCTTCACGGATGGCCCAAGTGACAAGCCACTATGACGCCCACGCCCGCCCCCTTCCCAGGTTGACCGTCGGCCAGCAAGTACGAATCCAGGACCCGACGTCACACCGCTGGGACAAAGTCGGGGTCGTCATGGGCCGTGGCGAGTCCCGTTCGTACCAAGTCCGCCTCCCCAGTGGTCGTGTGTGGTGGCGAAACAGACGCCATCTCCGCCCAGTGCCATCCTCTAGTGACGGACCTTCCTCCCCTTCCCCTGTGCCCCCTTGCCCAGACCAGGAACGAAGGTCGTCAGTTGATCCTCCCATTGTCCCTCGCCGCTCCCCCCGACTCATGGAAAAAGAGTCCATAGCCGCTCGAGATTGCACTACGAGCGTAAAGGGGGAGGGAGGTGTATAGATATGTAAATACCAAGATATGTGAACACGCCTGACGGCAGGACTCTGTTACCATTCATTGTACCATTTATTCACATGTCTGTATTACTACATATGATTATAGCATGTCTGAGATCTATGCTTATGTCTAATGCCTATGTTCACTTACTATGTCCCGATGTACTATGTCTGTACCACGCTAGTCGAGTAACTAGAAGACCTCATTTATTGTCCTAATAATATCTAGCAACTCTCCTTGCCTAGCTAGCTACTTCCCTCAGATCGGCTTCGGCCTGCCTACGGCACGGAGTCCCTTGTGCTCGCTTCTGTATCGGTCGGCTAACCCGCCGAGTCTTGTACTACTTATTGAATATATCTACTGCTCGTGCTCTGGAGTTTGAAGAACCTTGTCTAGGATTTCATCCCACCAAAAAAACAATTTTATCTTTTTTTCTCAACTAATGTATTTTTTTCCGTCGATGTCGTCAAATAAGAAGGATTTTTTTATCGATGCCACCAAACTTAGATTAAAGAAAGAGTAAAAAAAAATATTTCTTGAAAGAATAAAAAACATTAAGAGTTTCTTATTTTTTTGGGGGGGGGAGGAGGAGGGGGAGGAGGGGCAACGATGCTAATACGATAAAATTAAATAAAACAGAAAAAAATTCCTTTATTAATATTAACGATCCGATTAAATTCAATAAGATTAAACAAAATTAATATACCCCCCGCCAAAAAAAAATCCAATCACATCTCTTTATAATTATTAAACTACACCGAAAGAAATAACATTACACAGAACAAATAATAGGGAACGAAAATATTCAACAGAGCTCATCAGACATTTTCTCCCCGGCCTCTTGAAACTGACCATCAAAATACCAATGTGATGCATCGCTTAATTCTCTCTAAAGAAACTGAAATGTGTGGGGGAATATTATCTGTTGTGGTGGTGTGTGGGTGAGGTTAAGGGTGGGTGTGGGAGGTTAAGGGTGGGTGTGGGAGGTTAAGGGTGGGTGTGGGAGGTTAAGGGTGGGTGTGGGTGAGGTTAAGGGTGGGTGTGGGTGAGGTTAAGGGTGGGTGTGGGTGAGGTTAAGGGTGGGTGTGGGAGGTTAAGAGGTGAGTGGTGGGTGTGGGAGGTTAGGAGGTTAAGGGTGGGTGTGGGAGAGGTTAAGGGTGGGTGTGGGAGGTTAAGGTTAGAGTGGGTGTGGGAGGTTAAGAGTGGGTGTGGGAGGTTAAGGGTGGGTGTGGGAGGTTAAGGGTGGGTGTGGGAGGTTAGAGTGGGTGTGGGAGGTTAAGGGTGGGTGTGGGAGGTTAAGGGTGGGTGTGGGAGGTTAAGGGTGGGAGGTTAAGGGTGGGTGGGAGGTTAAGGGTGGTGTAGGTGGGTGTGGGAGGTTAAGAGTGTGTGGGGGAGGTTAAGGGTGGGTGTGGGAGGTTAAGGGTGGGTGTGGGAGGCTAAGAGTGGGTGTGGGAGGTTAAGAGTGGGTGTGGGAGGTTAAGGGTGGGTGTGGGAGGTTAAGGGTGGGTGTGGGAGGTTAAGGGTGTGTGGGTGGGTGAGGCTAAGGGCGGCTAAGGGTGGAAGGAGGGATTATGCATTGATTAACCCCATTCATGACGATACTAACACATTTGAGTACAGTACTATGATTAATTCCACTTATTATGATGTTAACCCCTTGAGTACATTGACTTAACCCTTTGAGTACGATGAGTTAACCTATGTGAGTTCTATAAATTAGTCCATTGATTAAGATACGTTAAACCGCCTTGAGTACGATGACATTGTACTCGAGGGGGAGAAGGAGAGAGAGAGGGAGGAAAGGGGGAGAGAGGGGTGAGGGAAAGAGGGAAAAGGACAAGTCCACATAAAATACCCCAAGTCCTCATCAACCTCTGCAGGTCTCCTCTGGGTCAGGTCAGGGGTCTGGGTGCCTGGTTGGCTGACTGTCTGATCGTCTAAATGCAAATGACGGAGGAACTCACTTTATGGTTCTCCCTTCAACCATACCAGCGCCACCATAACGCCAACACGAGTCTAGGATTGAAATGGTAATGGTGGTGGTTGTCCTGGTGATGGTGGTGGTGGTGGTGGTGGTGGTGATGGTGGTTGTCTTGGTGGTGGTGGTGGTGGTGGTTGTCCTGGTGGTGGTGGTGGTGATGGTGTTGGTGGTTGTCTTGGTGGTGGTGGTTGTCTTGGTGGTTTTCTTAGTGGTGGTGGTGGTGGTGGTGGTGGCTGGTCATGGGTGGTGTGGTGGTGGTGGTGGTGGTGTTGGTGGTGGTGGTTGTCTTGGTGGTGGTCGTGTTGGCTCTTGTGGTGTATGTTTTTTGAGGATGATGGTTTAACCTTTGAGGATGATGGTTTAACCTTGAGGATGATGGTTTAACCTTTGATGATGGTTTACCTTTGAGGTTATGGTTCCTTTGAAGATGATGGTTTAAACCTTTGAGGATGATGGTTTAAACCTTTGAGGATGATGGTTTAACCCTTTGAGGATGATGGTTTAACCCTTTGAGGATGATGGTTTAACCCTTTGAGGATGATGGTTTAACCCTTTAAGGATGATGGTTTAACCCTTTGAATATGATGGTTTAACCCTTTGAGGATGATGGTTTAACCCTTTGAGGATGCTGATTTAACCCTTTGAGGATGATGATTTAAGCCTTTGAGAATAAGTTTAAACCTTTGAGGAAGATGGTTTAACCCCTTGAGCCATGGATTATTGACTTAAGGATGATGGTTTAAACAGGTTGAGGTTGAAGGTTTAAACTATCGTCCACAGATGATTGACTTAACCTGGTTGTTAACGTGTCTTGTCACCTGTTTGTTCCGTTATTCTCTGTACCTCTTTTATTACATCGTCTTTTACATTGGGACATGGAGCAGGGAAGGAAAGGAAGGGAAGGAAGGGAAGGAAGGGAAAGGAGGAGATAAGTGGGAAGGAAAGGGATGAATGATGGAGGGAGGGAGGGAGGGAGGGAAGAGTGAAAGGGATGAATGATGGAGGGAGGGAGAGGGAACAAGGAGGAGGGAGGGGGAGGAGGAAAGGATGAATGATGGAGGGAGGGAGAGGAACAAGGAGGGAAGAAGGAAAGGAACGTGAGAGAAAGAGGAGAGCAGACAGACAGACAGAGAGAGAGAGCAGACAGACAGACAGACGGTACATACAGACACGGAAACAAAACTTATCCATAAATCAAGTCACTTCCATTAAAAGTTTGGCGACATCATCTCTGTAATAATCCCCCCAAAAAGAAATCCGGTCAAAACTTTCCTCATTAAATTCCTCATCTTTTTTCTTTATAAATGTTCCCAGATTAATGTGTTTCTCAACGATCTTTCTCAGGTTCTCTCTCAGCCACCCCACACCACCCCCCCCCCTTTCCACTGAAGAAGATGATTTAACCCCACTAAACCCACTGAGGAAGATGACTTAACCCACTGAGGAACATGACAGCCCACTGAGGAACATGACTTAACCCACTGGGAAAGATGAATTAACCCACTAAACCCACTGAGAAAGATGACGTAACCCACTGAGGAGGATGGCTTAACCCACTGAGGAAGAGGAAGCAACCCACTTAACCCACTGAGGAAGAGGAAGCAACCCACTTAACCCACTGAGGAAGAGGAAGCAACCCACTTAACCCACTGAGGAAGAGGAAGCAACCCACTTAACCCACTGAGGAAGATGCCTTAACCCCTTGAGTATTATGAGTCAGCTCAATGGTTAAGATATAACAAAGTACAAAGACAACCATCACTCACCTCGATCTCAAGACCACTCAGTGTGCATCATCTGGTACATGGGGGCCACTGAGAGAGCATAACAAGAAGAGGACCACTCAGTATGCATAACTCCCATCTAAAGCGAGGGCCACTCAGTATGCATAACTCCCATCTAAAGCGAGGGCCACTCAGTATGTATAACACTTGAAGGGAGGGCCACTCAGTGTGTCTTAGTGTCTGATTGTCTGTCTGTCTTTCTATTAGTGTGTCTGTCTGTCTTAGCGTGTGTCTGTCTGTCTTAGCGTGTGTCTGTCTGTCTTAGCGTGTGTCTGTCTGTCTTAGCGTGTGTCTGTCTGTCTTAGCATGTGTCTGTCTTTCTATTAGTGTGTCTGTCTGCCTTAGTGTGTCTGACGTCTGTCTGTCTTTCTATTAGTGTGTCTGTCTGCCTTAGTGTGTCTGTCTGTCTTAGTGTGTCTGTCTTAGTGTGTCTGATTGTCTGTCTGTCTTTCTATTAGTGTGTCTTTCTGCCTTAGTGTGTCTGTCTGTCTTAGCGTGTGTCTGTCTGCCTGTCAATCATTCAGTACCCATTCTACCTTCCAAAAAATATCAGTTGATATAATTGTTTGATAGATACTACCCCCTATTCTACTCCCCTTAGACATACTTTACCCCCTTAGGCACCCCTTACTTTACTTTACCCCCCTTAGCCACCCCTTACTTTACTTTACCCCCCTTAGCCACCCCTTACTTTACTTTACCCCCCTTAGCCACCCCTTACTTTAACCCCCTTTTAGACACCCCTAACTTTACCCCCCTTTTAGCCACCCCTTACTTTACCCCTCTCCCCCTTTAGCCACCCCTTACTTTAACCCCCTCCCTTAGCCACCCCCCTTTTAGCCACCCCTTACTTTACCCCCTCCCCCTTTAGCCACCCAACCTTCCCCCTTTCCAGGATGAACAAAGAGAGAAACTCTTTAAATAATGGATAATGTTATGATATATTAAAAGATAAATAATGTTAAAACTTAATTCACAATTGGATAAAATAAGGATAAAGTTATGACGTTATGGGATAGAATTATTTGACTTTAACATTGGATAATAGATAACTCAACCATCACAACTAATTGACCTTGAGTTGGGTTAATCCAGTGCTGTGTTATCCAGGAACTACTGACTTAAGAGGATCAGTCAAGAACCTGGATAAAGAGTAAGAGGAATATCCCTAACCCAACTATCCAGGCATAAATTACCCAAAACAAGCAGCTGGATATCATGAACTTCTTGAAACAGTTTAGATACGTTAACTGTCAGCGCTTCAATAACATTTGGGATAACACGAAATATTTTACTAGGATTATTGTATACACGAGCTAACGGGGTTATGGATATTCAACTCATTAACGGGGAGCACACAACTGAAACGAAGTACAATGA
>NW_024712398.1:0-10032 GCF_018991925.1 Homarus americanus
ATATGGACGCTCGTGTTTTGAAGCCGCATTTGGTAAAACGTTGCTCTGATCACCTAAGCGGCACGGGAGGTCCCCATTAGAGGTTCACGGTGACATAAGCTCGTTGAACAGGCTTTGTGTGAAATATAGTAGAGTCTAGGACTGCTTTTATTGTCCTGGTGGCCTAGAGGTAGCATACCCAGGTCACAATTATAAGATCGTGGGTTTGAATCCTGGTGGGGTGAGGTGTTGATTATATGTAGAAGTCCGCGTGCTTTATTGGGCTAATGAAATATATATGGACCCTCGTGTTTTGAAGCCGCATTTGGTAAAACGTTGCTCTGATCACCTAACCGGCACGGGTGGTCCCCATTAGAGGTTCACGGCACCATAAGCTCGTTGTACAGGCTTTGTGTGAAATATAGCAGAGTCTAGGACTGCTTTTATTTTCCTGGTGGCCCAGAGGTAGCGTTCCCCTTTCACAATTATAAGATCGTGGGTTTAAATCCTGGTGGGGTGAGGCGTTGATTATATGCAGAAGTCTGCGTGCTTTATTGGGCTAATGAAATATATATATGAATCCTCGGGTTTCGAAGCCGCATTTGGTTAAACGTGACTCTAATCACCTAAGCGGCACGAGTGGTCCCCATTAGAGGTTCATGGCGCCATTAGGTCGTTGAACAGGCTTTGTGTGAAATATAGTAGAGTCTAGGACTGCTTTTATTGTCCTGGTGGCCCAGATGTAGCATACCCCGGTCACAATTATAAGATCGTGGGTCTGAATCCTGGTGGGGTGAGGTGTTGATTATATGTAGAAGTCAGAGTGCTTTATTGGGCTAATGAAATATATATGGATCCTCGTGTTTCCAAGCCGGATTTGGTAAAACGTTGCTCTGATCACCTAAGCGGCACAGGTGGTCCCCATTAGAGGTTCAGGGCGCCATAAGGTCGTTGAACAGGCTTTGTGTGAAATATAGTAGAGTCTAGGACTGCTTTTATTGTCCTGGTGGCCCAGAGGTAGCATACCCCGGTCACAATTATAAGATCGTGGGTTTGAATCCTGGTGGGGTGAGGTGTTGATTATATGTAGAAGTCCGCGTGCTTTATTGGGCTAATGAAATATATATGGACCCTGGTGTTTTGAAGCCGCATTTGGTAAATTGTTGCTCTCATCACCTAAGCGGCAAGCGTGTTCCCCATTAGAGGTTCACGGAGCCATAAGCTCGTTGAACAGGCTTTGTGTGAAATATAGTTGAGTCTAGGACTGCTTTTATTTTCCTGGATGCCCAGAGGTAGCGTTCCCCGGTCACAATTATAAGATCGTGGGTTTAAATCCTGGTGGGTTTAGGTGTTGATTATATGTAGAAGTCCTCGTGCTTTATTGGGCTAATGAAATATATATGGACCCTCGTGTTTTGAAGCCGCATTTGGTAAAACGTTGCTCTGATCACCTAAGCGGCACGGGTGGTCCCCATTAGAGGTTCATCAAGCACATAAGCTTCTGAACAAGTCTTTGTGTGAAATATGTAGAGTTCTAGGACTGCTTTTATTGTCCTGGTGGCTCAGGGAGGTAGAATGAGGTCACAATTATAAGATCGTGGGTTTGAATCCTGGTAAGGAGGTGTTGATTATATGTGGAAGTCCGCCAGGTTTTATTGGCCACGAAATATATATGACCGTGTTTTGAAGCCGCATTTGGTAAAACGTTGCTCTGATCACCTAACCGGCACGGGTGGTCCCCATTAGAGGTTCACGGCACCATAAGCTCGTTGTACAGGCTTTGTGTGAAATATAGCAGAGTCTAAGACTGCTTTTATTTTCCTGGTGGCCCAGAGGTAGCGTTCCCCTTTCACAATTATAAGATCGTGGGTTTAAATCCTGGTGGGGTGAGGCGTTGATTATATGCAGAAGTCTGCGTGCTTTATTGGGCTAATGAAATATATATATAAATCCTCGGGTTTCGAAGCCGCATTTGGTTAAACGTTACTCTAATCACCTAAGCGGCACGAGTGGTCCCCATTAGAGGTTCATGGCGCCATAAGGTCGTTGAACAGGCTTTGTGTGAAATATAGTAGAGTCTAAGACTGCTTTTATTGTCCTGGTGGCCCAGATGTAGCATACCCCGGTCACAATTATAAGATCGTGGGTCTGAATCCTGGTGGGTGAGGTGTTGATTATATGTAGAAGTCCGAGTGCTTTATTGGGCTAATGAAATATATATGGATCCTCGTGTTTCCAAGCCGGATTTGGTAAAACGTTGCTCTGATCACCTAAGCGGCACAGGTGGTCCCCATTAGAGGTTCAGGGCGCCATAAGGTCGTTGAACAGGCTTTGTGTGAAATATAGTAGAGTCTAGGACTGCTTTTATTGTCGTGGTGGCCCAGAGGTAGCATACCCCGGTCACAATTATAAGATCGTGGGTTTGAATCCTGGTGGGGTGAGGTGTTGATTATATGTAGAACTCCGCGTGCTTTATTGGGCTAATGAAATATATATGGACCCTGGTGTTTTGAAGCCGCATTTGGTAAAACGTTGCTCTCATCACCTAAGCGGCAAGCGTGGTCCCCATTAGAGGTTCACGGAGCCATAAGCTCGTTGAACAGGCTTTGTGTGAAATATAGTTGAGTCTAGGACTGCTTTTATTGTCCTGGTGGCCCAGAGGTAGCATACCCCGGTCACAATTATAAGATCGTGGGTTTGAATCCTGGTGGGTTTAGGTGTTGATTATATGTAGAAGTCCGCTTGCTTTATTGGGCTAATGAAATATATATGGACCCTCGTGTTTTGAAGCCGCATTTGGTAAAACGTTGCTCTGATCACCTAAGCGGCACGGGTGGTCCCCATTAGCGGTTCACGGCGACATAAGCTCGTTGAACAGGCTTTGTGTGAAATATAGCAGAGTCTAGGACTGCTTTTATTTTCCTGGATGCCCAGAGGTAGCGTTCCCCGGTCACAATTATAAGATCGTGGGTTTAAATCCTGGTGGGGTTTAGGTGCTGATTATATGTAGAAGTCCGCGGCTATATTGACTAATGAAATATATGGCGGACCCTCGTGTTTTGAAGTCACATTTGCAAAAACGTTGCCTGATCACCTGCCGCACGGGTGGTCCCCATTAGAGGTTCATGGCGCCATAAGGTCGTTGAACAGGCTTTGTGTGAAATATAGTAGAGTCTAGGACTGCTTTTATTGTCCTGGTGGCCTAGAGGTAGCATACCCAGGTCACAATTATAAGATCGTGGGTTTGAATCCTGGTGGGGTGAGGTGTTGATTATATGTAGAAGTCCGCGTGCTCTATTGGGCTAATGAAATATATATGGACCTTCGTGTTTTGAAGCCGCATTTGGTAAAACGTTGCTCTGATCACCTAAGCGGCACGGGTGGTCCCCATTAGAGGTTCACGGCGCCATAAGCTCGTTGTACAGGCTTTGTGTGAAATATAGCAGAGTCTAGGACTGCTTTTATTTTCCTGGTGGCCCAGAGGTAGCGTTCCCCTTTCACAATTATAAGATCGTGGGTTTAAATCCTGGTGGGGTGAGGCGTTGATTATATGCAAAAGTCTGCGTGCTTTATTGGGCTAATGAAATATATATATGAATCCTCGGGTTTCGAAGCCGCATTTGGTTAAACGTTACTCTAATCACCTAAGCGGCACGAGTGGTCCCCATTAGAGGTTCATGGCGCCATAAGGTCGTTGAACAGGCTTTGTGTGAAATATAGTAGAGTCTAGGACTGCTTTTATTGTCCTGGTGTCCCAGATGTAGCATACCCCGGTCACAATTATAAGATCGGGTCTGAATCTTCGTGGGGTGAGGTGTTGATTACATGGTAGAAGTCCCAGTGCTTTATTGGCCAATGAAAATATATATGGATCCCCGTGTTTCCAAGCCGGATTGGTAAAACGTTGCTCTGATCACCTAAGCGGCACAGGTGGTCCCCATTAGAGGTTCATGGCGCCATAAGGTCGTTGAACAGGCTTTGTGTGAAATATAGTAGAGTCTAGGACTGCTTTTATTGTCGTGGTGGCCCAAGGTAGCATACCCCGGTCACAATTATAAGATCGTGGGTTTGAATCCTGGTGGGTTTAGGTGTTGATTATATGTAGAAGTCCTCGTGCTTTATTGGGCTAATGAAATATATATGGACCCTCGTGTTTTGAAGCCGCATTTGGTAAAACGTTGCTCTGATCACCTAGGCGGCACGGGTGGTCCCCATTAGAGGTTCACGGCGACATAAGCTCGTTGAACAGGCTTTGTGTGAAATATAGTAGAGTCTAGGACTGCTTTTATTGTCCTGGTGGCCTAGAGGTAGCATACCCAGGTCACAATTATAAGATCATGGGTTTGAATCCTGGCGGGGTGAGGTGTTGATTATATGTAGAAGTCCGCGTGCTTTATTGGGCTAATGAAATATATATGGACCCTCGTGTTTTGAAGCCGCATTTGGTAAAACGTTGCTCTGATCACCTAACCGGCATGGGTGGTCCCCATTAGAGGTTCACGGCACCATAAGCTCGTTGTACAGGCTTTGTGTGAAATATAGCAGAGTCTAAGATCGTTATTTTCCAGGCTCAGGAGGTAGCGCTCCTTCACACCATTATAAGATCGTGGGTTCGAATCCTGGTGGAGTGAGGTGTTAATTATATGTAGAAGTCCGCGTGCTTAATTGGGCCAATGAAATATATATGGATCCTTGTGTTTCGAAGCCGGATTTGGTAAAACGTTGCTCTGATCACCTAAGTGGCACGGATGGTCCCCATTAGAGGTTCACGGCGCCATAAGCTCGTTGAACAGGCTTTGTGTGAAATATAGCAGAGTTTAGGACTGCTTTTATTGTCTTAGTGGCCCAGAGGTAGCGTTCCCCGGTCACAATTATAAGATCGTGGGTTCAAATCCTGGTGGGGTGAGGTGTTGATTATATGTAGAAGTCCGCGTGCTTTATTGGACTAATGAAATATATATGGATCCACGTGTTTCGAAGCCGGATTTGGTAAAACGTTGCTCTAATCACCTAAGCGGCACAGGTGGTCCCCATTAGAGGTTCATGGCACCATAAAGTCGTTGAACAGGCTTTGTGTGAAATATAGTTGAGTCTAGAACTGCTTTTATTGTCCTGGTGGCCCAGAGGTAGCATACCCCGGTCACAATTATAAGATAGTGGGTTCAAATCCTGGTGGGGTGAGGTGTTGATTATATGTAGAAGTCCGCATGCATTATTGGGCTAATGAAATCTATATGGACCCTCGTGTTTTGAAGCCGCATTTGGTAAAACGTTGCTCTCATCACCTAACTGGTACGCGTGGTCACCATTAGAGGTTCACAGAGCCATAAGCTCGCTGAACAGGCTTTGTGTGAAATATAGCAGAGTCTAGGACTGCTTTTATTGTCCTGGTGGCCCAGAGGTAGCGTTCCCCGGTCACAATTAGAAGATCGGCTTCGAATCCTGGTGGGGTGAGGTGTTGATTATATGTAGAAGTCCGCGTGCTTTATTGGGCTAATGAAATATACATGGACCCTCGTGTTTTGAAGCCGCATTTGGTAAAACGTTGCTCTGATCACCTAAGCGGCACGGGTGGTCCCCATTAGAGGTTCACGGCGACATAAGCTCGTTGAACAGGCTTTGTGTGAAATATAGCAGCGTCTAGGACTGCTTTTATTTTCCTGGAGGCTCAGAGGTAGCGTTCCCCGGTCACAATTATAAGATCGTGGGTTCAAATCCTGGTGGGGTGAGGTGTTGATTATATGTAGAAGTCCGCATGCTCTATTGGGCTAATGAAATATATATGGATCCTCGTGTTTCCAAGCCGGATATGGTAAAACGTTGCTCTGATCACCTAAGCGGCACGGGTGGTCCCCATTAGAGTTTAATGGCACCATAAGGTCGTTGAACAGGCTTTGTGTGAAATATAGTTGAGTCTAGAACTGCTTTTATTGTCCTGGTGGCCCAGAGGTAGCATACCCCGGTCACAATTATAAGATCGTGGGTTCAAATCCTGTAAGTGAGTTGATTATATGAGAAGTCCCGATGGCCATTAAGCTAGTGAAATATAAGGGCGGATCCTCGTGTTTCCTGCCGGATTTGGTAAACGTTGCTCTTATCAACGAAAGCGGCACGGTGGTCTCCCTATAGTGGTTCACGGTGCCATAAGCTCGCTGAACAGGCTTTATGAAATATAACAGAGTAGGGACTGCTTATAGTGTCCTGCGGACCATAGGTATGCCTCGTCACAATTATAAGATCGTGGTCTGAATCTTGGTAGGGTGTGTTGATTATATGTAGAAGTCCGCGTGCTTTATTGGGCTAATGAAATATATATGGACCCTCGTGTTTTGAAGCCGCATTTGGTAAAACGTTGCTCTAATCACCTAAGCAGCACGGGTGGTCCCCATTAGAGGTTCCCGGCGCCATAAGGTCGTTGAACAGGCTTTGTGTGAAATATAGTAGAGTGTAGGACTGCTTTGATTGTCCTGGTGGCCCAGAGGTAGCATACCCCGGTCACAATTATAAGATAGTGGGTTTGAATCCTGGTGGGGTGAGGTGTTGATTATATGTAGAAGTCCGCATGCGTTATTGGGCTAATGAAATATATATGGGTCCTCGTGTATCGAAGCCGGATTTGGTAAAACGTTACTCTGATCACCTAAGCGGCACGGGTGGTCCCCATTAGAGGTTCACAGCGCCATAAGCTCGTTGAACTGGCTTTGGCTTTGTGTGAAATATAGCAGAGTCTAGGACTGCTTTTATTGTCCTGGTGACCCAGAGGTAGCGTTCCCCGGTCACAATTAGAAGATCAGCTTCAAATCCTGGTGGGGTGAGGCGTTGAATATATGTAGAAGTCCGCGTGCTTTATTGGGCTAATGAAATATAAATGGATCCTCGTGTTTCGAAGCCGCATGTGGTAAAACGTTGCTCTGATCACCTAACTGGCACGGGTGGTCCCCTATAGTGGTTCACAGTGCCATAAGCTCGTTGAACAGGCTTTGTGTGAAATATAGCATAGTCTAGGACTGCTTTTATTGTCCTGGTGGCCCAGAGGTAGCGTTCCCCGGTCACAATTATAAGATCGTGGGTTTGAATCCTGGTGGGGTGAGGTGTTGATTATATGTAGAAGTCCGCGTGCTTTATTGGGCTAATGAAATATACATGGACCCTCGTGTTTTGAAGCCGCATTTGGTAAAACGTTGCTCTGATCACCTAAGCGGCACGGGTGGTCCCCATTAGAGGTTCACGGCGTCATAAGGTCGTTGAACAAGCTTTGTGTGAAACATAGTAGAGTCTAGGACTGCTTTTATTGTCCTGGTGGCGCAGAGGTAGCATACCCCGGTCACAATTATAAGATCGTGGGTTTGAATCCTGGTGGGGTGAGGTGTTGATTATATGTAGAAGTCCGCGTGCTTTATTGGGCTAATGAAATCTATATGGACCCTCGTGTTTTGAAGCCGCATTTGGTAAAACGTTGCTCTCATCACCTAACTGGCACGCGTGGTCACTTTAGAGGTTCACGGAGCCATAAGCTCGCTGAACAGGCTTTGTGTGAAATATAGCAGAGTCTAGGACTGCTTTTATTGTCCTGGTGGCCCAGAGGTAGCGTTCCCCGGTCACAATTAGAAGATCGGCTTCAAATCCTGGTGGCGTGAGGCGTTGAATATATGTAGAAGTCCGCGTGCTTTATTGGGCTAATGAAATATATATGGATCCTCGTGTTTCGAAGCCGCATTTGGTAAAACGATGCTCTGATCTCCTAACTGGCACGGGTGGTCCCCTATAGTGGTTCACAGCGCCATAAGCTCGTGGAACAGGCTTTGTGTGAAATATAGCAGAGTCTAGGACTGCTTTTATTGTCCTGGTGGCCCAGAGGTAGCGTTCCCCGGTCACAATTATAAGATCGTGGGTTTGAATCTGGTGGGGTGAGAGTGTTGATTATATGTAGAAGTCGAGTGCTTTATTGGGGCTAATGAAATATTTATGGATCTCGTGTTTCCAAAGCGGTTGGTAAAACGTTGCTCTGATCACCTAAGCGGCACGGGTGGTCCCCATTAGAGGTTCACGGTGCCACAAGCCCGTTGAACAGGCTTTGTGTGAAATATAGCAGAGTCTAGGAATGCTTTTACTGTCCTGGTGGCCCAGAGGTAGCATTCCCCGGTCACAATTATAAGATCGTGGGTTCAAATCCTGGTGAGGTGAGGTGTTGATTATATGTAGAAGTCCGCGTGCTTTATTGGGCTAATGAAATATATATGGATCCTTCTTCTTTCGAAGCCGCATTTGGTAAAATGTTGTTTTGATCACCTAAGCGGCACTCGTGGTCCCCATTAAGGGTTCACGGCGCCATAAGCTCGTTGAACAGGCTTTGTGTGAAATATAACAGAGTTTAGGACTGCTTTTATTGTCCTGGTGGCCCAGAGGTAGCATTCCCAGTCCTAGTGCAAGATAGTGGGTTTGAATCCTGGTGGGGTGAGGTGTTGATTATATGTAGAAGTCCGCATGCGTTATTGGGCTAATGAAATATATATGGATCCTCGTGTATCGAAGCCGGATTTGGTAAAACGTTACTCTGATCACCTAAGCGGCACGGGTGGTCCCCATTAGAGGTTCACAGCGCCATAAGGTCGTTGAACAGGCTTTGTTTGAAATATAGCAGAGTCTAGGACTGCTTTTATTGTCCTGGTGACCCAGAGGTAGCGTTCCCCGGTCACAATTAGATGATCGGCTTCAAATCCTGGTGGGGTGAGGCGTTGGATGTATGTAGAAGTCCGCGTGCTTTATTGGGCTAATGAAATATATATGGATCCTCGCGTTTCGAAGGCGCATTTGGTAAAACGATGCTCTGATCACCTAACTGGCACGGGTGGTCCCCTATAGTGGTTCACAGCGCCATAAGCTCGTTGAACAGGCTTTGTGTGAAATATAGCAGAGTCTAGGACTGCTTTTATTGTCCTGGTGGCCCAGAGGTAGCGTTCCCCGGTCACAATTATTAGATCGTGGGATCGAATCCTGGTGGGGTGGGGTGTTGATTATATGTAGAAGTGTGCGTGCTTTATTGGGCTAATGAAATAGATATGGATCCTCGTGTTTCGAATCCGGATTTGGTAAAACGTTACTCTGAACACCTAAGCGTCACTGGTGGTCCCCATTAGAGGTTCCCAGTGCCATAAGCTCGTTGAACAGGCTTTGTGTGAAATATAACAGAGTCTAGGACTGCCTTTAGTGTCCTGGTGGTCCACAGGTAGCGTTTCCTGGTCACAATTATAAGATCGTGGGTTTGAATCCTGGGTAGGGGTGAGGTGTTGATTATATGTAGAAGTCGCGTGCTATTGAGCTATGAAATCCTATATGGACCCTCGTGTTTGAAGCGCATTTGGTAAAACGTTGCTCTGATCACCTAAGCGGCACGGGTGGTCCCCATTAGAAGCTCACGGCGCCATAAGGTCGTTGAACAGGCTTTGTGTGAAATATAACAGAGTCTAGGACTGCTTATAGTGTCCTGGTGGCCCATAGGTAGCGTTCCTCGGTCACAATTATAAGATCGTGGGTTCGAATCCTGGTGGCGTGAGGCGTTGAATATATGTAGAAGTCCGCGTGCTTTATTGGGCTAATGAAATATATATGGATCCTCGTGTTTCGAAGGCGCATTTGGTAAAACGATGCTCTGATCACCTAACTGGCACGGGTGGTCCCCTATAGTGGTTCACAGCGCCATAAGCTCGTTGAACAGGCTTTGTGTGAAATATAGCAGAGTCTAGGACTGCTTTTATTGTCCTGGTGGCCCAGAGGTAGCGTTCCCCATCACAATTAGAAGATCGGCTTCAAATCCTGGTGGGGTGAGGCGTTGGATGTATGTAGAAGTCCGCGTGCTTTATTGGGCTAATGAAATATATATGAATCCTTGTGTTTCGAAGGCGCATTTGGTAAAACGATGCTCTGATCACCTAACTGGCACGGGTGGTCCCCTATAGTGGTTCACAGCGCCATAAGCTCGTTGAACAGGCTTTGTGTGAAATATAGCAGAGTCTAGGACTGCTTTTATTGTCCTGGTGGCCCAGAGGTAGCGTT